>NW_025964169.1:0-27985 GCF_023055435.1 Haliotis rufescens
CACGTTTTCACCGTCCTTGACCCCCGCTCACCCCTGGGAGTGGAGCTATGGGCGATCAAAGACGATCTCAACATTGGCTCCAAAGTGAAAAATGTTCGGTTCAGTATGTCCCAAATGACCTGAGGAGTCGACCAGCCAAGTCTGAGACTCCTACCATGAAATGACCTTTTTGGTCAAAAATGCTGTAAAAAGACTATAAGTCTAACACCTAGTACTCCAATGACACCAAAAATTAAAAATTCTCGCAGCGCATTGAAACTTTGCATGCGGGTAGACCTTGACCTGGAGGTCACGTTTTCACCGTCCTTGACCCCCGCTCACCCCTGGGAGTGGAGCTATGGGCGATCAAAGACGATCTCAACATTGGCTCCAAAGTGAAAAATGTTCGGTTCAGTATGTCCCAAATGACCTGAGGAGTCGACCAGCCAAGTCTGAGACTCCTACCATGAAATGACCTTTTTGGTCAAAAATGCTGTAAAAAGACTATAAGTCTAACACCTAGTACTCCAATGACACCAAAAATTAAAAATTCTCGCAGCGCATTGAAACTTTGCATGCGGGTAGACCTTGACCTGGAGGTCACGTTTTCACCGTCCTTGACCCCCGCTCACCCCTGGGAGTGGAGCTATGGGCGATCAAAGACGATCTCAACATTGGCTCCAAAGTGAAAAATGTTCGGTTCAGTATGTCCCAAATGACCTGAGGAGTCGACCAGCCAAGTCTGAGACTCCTACCATGAAATGACCTTTTGGTCAAAAATGCTGTAAAAAGACTATAAGTCTAACACCTAGTACTCCAATGACACCAAAAATTAAAAATTCTCGCAGCGCATTGAAACTTTGCATGCGGGTAGACCTTGACCTGGAGGTCACGTTTTCACCGTCCTTGACCCCCGCTCACCCCTGGGAGTGGAGCTATGGGCGATCAAAGACGATCTCAACATTGGCTCCAAAGTGAAAAATGTTCGGTTCAGTATGTCCCAAATGACCTGAGGAGTCGACCAGCCAAGTCTGAGACTCCTACCATGAAATGACCTTTTTGGTCAAAAATGCTGTAAAAAGACTATAAGTCTAACACCTAGTACTCCAATGACACCAAAAATTAAAAATTCTCGCAGCGCATTGAAACTTTGCATGCGGGTAGACCTTGACCTGGAGGTCACGTTTTCACCGTCCTTGACCCCCGCTCACCCCTGGGAGTGGAGCTATGGGCGATCAAAGACGATCTCAACATTGGCTCCAAAGTGAAAAATGTTCGGTTCAGTATGTCCCAAATGACCTGAGGAGTCGACCAGCCAAGTCTGAGACTCCTACCATGAAATGACCTTTTTGGTCAAAAATGCTGTAAAAAGACTATAAGTCTAACACCTAGTACTCCAATGACACCAAAAATTAAAAATTCTCGCAGCGCATTGAAACTTTGCATGCGGGTAGACCTTGACCTGGAGGTCACGTTTTCACCGTCCTTGACCCCCGCTCACCCCTGGGAGTGGAGCTATGGGCGATCAAAGACGATCTCAACATTGGCTCCAAAGTGAAAAATGTTCGGTTCAGTATGTCCCAAATGACCTGAGGAGTCGACCAGCCAAGTCTGAGACTCCTACCATGAAATGACCTTTTTGGTCAAAAATGCTGTAAAAAGACTATAAGTCTAACACCTAGTACTCCAATGACACCAAAAATTAAAAATTCTCGCAGCGCATTGAAACTTTGCATGCGGGTAGACCTTGACCTGGAGGTCACGTTTTCACCGTCCTTGACCCCCGCTCACCCCTGGGAGTGGAGCTATGGGCGATCAAAGACGATCTCAACATTGGCTCCAAAGTGAAAAATGTTCGGTTCAGTATGTCCCAAATGACCTGAGGAGTCGACCAGCCAAGTCTGAGACTCCTACCATGAAATGACCTTTTTGGTCAAAAATGCTGTAAAAAGACTATAAGTCTAACACCTAGTACTCCAATGACACCAAAAATTAAAAATTCTCGCAGCGCATTGAAACTTTGCATGCGGGTAGACCTTGACCTGGAGGTCACGTTTTCACCGTCCTTGACCCCCGCTCACCCCTGGGAGTGGAGCTATGGGCGATCAAAGACGATCTCAACATTGGCTCCAAAGTGAAAAATGTTCGGTTCAGTATGTCCCAAATGACCTGAGGAGTCGACCAGCCAAGTCTGAGACTCCTACCATGAAATGACCTTTTTGGTCAAAAAATGCTGTAAAAAGACTATAAGTCTAACACCTAGTACTCCAATGACACCAAAAATTAAAAATTCTCGCAGCGCATTGAAACTTTGCATGCGGGTAGACCTTGACCTGGAGGTCACGTTTTCACCGTCCTTGACCCCCGCTCACCCCTGGGAGTGGAGCTATGGGCGATCAAAGACGATCTCAACATTGGCTCCAAAGTGAAAAATGTTCGGTTCAGTATGTCCCAAATGACCTGCAGGAGTCGACCAGCCAAGTCTGAGACTCCTACCATGAAATGACCTTTTTGGTCAAAAATGCTGTAAAAAGACTATAAGTCTAACACCTAGTACTCCAATGACACCAAAAATTAAAAATTCTCGCAGCGCATTGAAACTTTGCATGCGGGTAGACCTTGACCTGGAGGTCACGTTTTCACCGTCCTTGACCCCCGCTCACCCCTGGGAGTGGAGCTATGGGCGATCAAAGACGATCTCAACATTGGCTCCAAAGTGAAAAATGTTCGGTTCAGTATGTCCCAAATGACCTGAGGAGTCGACCAGCCAAGTCTGAGACTCCTACCATGAAATGACCTTTTTGGTCAAAAATGCTGTAAAAAGACTATAAGTCTAACACCTAGTACTCCAATGACACCAAAAATTAAAAATTCTCGCAGCGCATTGAAACTTTGCATGCGGGTAGACCTTGACCTGGAGGTCACGTTTTCACCGTCCTTGACCCCCGCTCACCCCTGGGAGTGGAGCTATGGGCGATCAAAGACGATCTCAACATTGGCTCCAAAGTGAAAAATGTTCGGTTCAGTATGTCCCAAATGACCTGAGGAGTCGACCAGCCAAGTCTGAGACTCCTACCATGAAATGACCTTTTTGGTCAAAAATGCTGTAAAAAGACTATAAGTCTAACACCTAGTACTCCAATGACACCAAAAATTAAAAATTCTCGCAGCGCATTGAAACTTTGCATGCGGGTAGACCTTGACCTGGAGGTCACGTTTTCACCGTCCTTGACCCCCGCTCACCCCTGGGAGTGGAGCTATGGGCGATCAAAGACGATCTCAACATTGGCTCCAAAGTGAAAAATGTTCGGTTCAGTATGTCCCAAATGACCTGAGGAGTCGACCAGCCAAGTCTGAGACTCCTACCATGAAATGACCTTTTTGGTCAAAAATGCTGTAAAAAGACTATAAGTCTAACACCTAGTACTCCAATGACACCAAAAATTAAAAATTCTCGCAGCGCATTGAAACTTTGCATGCGGGTAGACCTTGACCTGGAGGTCACGTTTTCACCGTCCTTGACCCCCGCTCACCCCTGGGAGTGGAGCTATGGGCGATCAAAGACGATCTCAACATTGGCTCCAAAGTGAAAAATGTTCGGTTCAGTATGTCCCAAATGACCTGAGGAGTCGACCAGCCAAGTCTGAGACTCCTACCATGAAATGACCTTTTTGGTCAAAAATGCTGTAAAAAGACTATAAGTCTAACACCTAGTACTCCAATGACACCAAAAATTAAAAATTCTCGCAGCGCATTGAAACTTTGCATGCGGGTAGACCTTGACCTGGAGGTCACGTTTTCACCGTCCTTGACCCCCGCTCACCCCTGGGAGTGGAGCTATGGGCGATCAAAGACGATCTCAACATTGGCTCCAAAGTGAAAAATGTTCGGTTCAGTATGTCCCAAATGACCTGAGGAGTCGACCAGCCAAGTCTGAGACTCCTACCATGAAATGACCTTTTTGGTCAAAAATGCTGTAAAAAGACTATAAGTCTAACACCTAGTACTCCAATGACACCAAAAATTAAAAATTCTCGCAGCGCATTGAAACTTTGCATGCGGGTAGACCTTGACCTGGAGGTCACGTTTTCACCGTCCTTGACCCCCGCTCACCCCTGGGAGTGGAGCTATGGGCGATCAAAGACGATCTCAACATTGGCTCCAAAGTGAAAAATGTTCGGTTCAGTATGTCCCAAATGACCTGAGGAGTCGACCAGCCAAGTCTGAGACTCCTACCATGAAATGACCTTTTTGGTCAAAAATGCTGTAAAAAGACTATAAGTCTAACACCTAGTACTCCAATGACACCAAAAATTAAAAATTCTCGCAGCGCATTGAAACTTTGCATGCGGGTAGACCTTGACCTGGAGGTCACGTTTTCACCGTCCTTGACCCCCGCTCACCCCTGGGAGTGGAGCTATGGGCGATCAAAGACGATCTCAACATTGGCTCCAAAGTGAAAAATGTTCGGTTCAGTATGTCCCAAATGACCTGAGGAGTCGACCAGCCAAGTCTGAGACTCCTACCATGAAATGACCTTTTTGGTCAAAAATGCTGTAAAAAGACTATAAGTCTAACACCTAGTACTCCAATGACACCAAAAATTAAAAATTCTCGCAGCGCATTGAAACTTTGCATGCGGGTAGACCTTGACCTGGAGGTCACGTTTTCACCGTCCTTGACCCCCGCTCACCCCTGGGAGTGGAGCTATGGGCGATCAAAGACGATCTCAACATTGGCTCCAAAGTGAAAAATGTTCGGTTCAGTATGTCCCAAATGACCTGAGGAGTCGACCAGCCAAGTCTGAGACTCCTACCATGAAATGACCTTTTTGGTCAAAAATGCTGTAAAAAGACTATAAGTCTAACACCTAGTACTCCAATGACACCAAAAATTAAAAATTCTCGCAGCGCATTGAAACTTTGCATGCGGGTAGACCTTGACCTGGAGGTCACGTTTTCACCGTCCTTGACCCCCGCTCACCCCTGGGAGTGGAGCTATGGGCGATCAAAGACGATCTCAACATTGGCTCCAAAGTGAAAAATGTTCGGTTCAGTATGTCCCAAATGACCTGAGGAGTCGACCAGCCAAGTCTGAGACTCCTACCATGAAATGACCTTTTTGGTCAAAAATGCTGTAAAAAGACTATAAGTCTAACACCTAGTACTCCAATGACACCAAAAATTAAAAATTCTCGCAGCGCATTGAAACTTTGCATGCGGGTAGACCTTGACCTGGAGGTCACGTTTTCACCGTCCTTGACCCCCGCTCACCCCTGGGAGTGGAGCTATGGGCGATCAAAGACGATCTCAACATTGGCTCCAAAGTGAAAAATGTTCGGTTCAGTATGTCCCAAATGACCTGAGGAGTCGACCAGCCAAGTCTGAGACTCCTACCATGAAATGACCTTTTTGGTCAAAAATGCTGTAAAAAGACTATAAGTCTAACACCTAGTACTCCAATGACACCAAAAATTAAAAATTCTCGCAGCGCATTGAAACTTTGCATGCGGGTAGACCTTGACCTGGAGGTCACGTTTTCACCGTCCTTGACCCCCGCTCACCCCTGGGAGTGGAGCTATGGGCGATCAAAGACGATCTCAACATTGGCTCCAAAGTGAAAAATGTTCGGTTCAGTATGTCCCAAATGACCTGAGGAGTCGACCAGCCAAGTCTGAGACTCCTACCATGAAATGACCTTTTTGGTCAAAAATGCTGTAAAAAGACTATAAGTCTAACACCTAGTACTCCAATGACACCAAAAATTAAAAATTCTCGCAGCGCATTGAAACTTTGCATGCGGGTAGACCTTGACCTGGAGGTCACGTTTTCACCGTCCTTGACCCCCGCTCACCCCTGGGAGTGGAGCTATGGGCGATCAAAGACGATCTCAACATTGGCTCCAAAGTGAAAAATGTTCGGTTCAGTATGTCCCAAATGACCTGAGGAGTCGACCAGCCAAGTCTGAGACTCCTACCATGAAATGACCTTTTTGGTCAAAAATGCTGTAAAAAGACTATAAGTCTAACACCTAGTACTCCAATGACACCAAAAATTAAAAATTCTCGCAGCGCATTGAAACTTTGCATGCGGGTAGACCTTGACCTGGAGGTCACGTTTTCACCGTCCTTGACCCCCGCTCACCCCTGGGAGTGGAGCTATGGGCGATCAAAGACGATCTCAACATTGGCTCCAAAGTGAAAAATGTTCGGTTCAGTATGTCCCAAATGACCTGAGGAGTCGACCAGCCAAGTCTGAGACTCCTACCATGAAATGACCTTTTTGGTCAAAAATGCTGTAAAAAGACTATAAGTCTAACACCTAGTACTCCAATGACACCAAAAATTAAAAATTCTCGCAGCGCATTGAAACTTTGCATGCGGGTAGACCTTGACCTGGAGGTCACGTTTTCACCGTCCTTGACCCCCGCTCACCCCTGGGAGTGGAGCTATGGGCGATCAAAGACGATCTCAACATTGGCTCCAAAGTGAAAAATGTTCGGTTCAGTATGTCCCAAATGACCTGAGGAGTCGACCAGCCAAGTCTGAGACTCCTACCATGAAATGACCTTTTTGGTCAAAAATGCTGTAAAAAGACTATAAGTCTAACACCTAGTACTCCAATGACACCAAAAATTAAAAATTCTCGCAGCGCATTGAAACTTTGCATGCGGGTAGACCTTGACCTGGAGGTCACGTTTTCACCGTCCTTGACCCCCGCTCACCCCTGGGAGTGGAGCTATGGGCGATCAAAGACGATCTCAACATTGGCTCCAAAGTGAAAAATGTTCGGTTCAGTATGTCCCAAATGACCTGAGGAGTCGACCAGCCAAGTCTGAGACTCCTACCATGAAATGACCTTTTTGGTCAAAAATGCTGTAAAAAGACTATAAGTCTAACACCTAGTACTCCAATGACACCAAAAATTAAAAATTCTCGCAGCGCATTGAAACTTTGCATGCGGGTAGACCTTGACCTGGAGGTCACGTTTTCACCGTCCTTGACCCCCGCTCACCCCTGGGAGTGGAGCTATGGGCGATCAAAGACGATCTCAACATTGGCTCCAAAGTGAAAAATGTTCGGTTCAGTATGTCCCAAATGACCTGAGGAGTCGACCAGCCAAGTCTGAGACTCCTACCATGAAATGACCTTTTTGGTCAAAAATGCTGTAAAAAGACTATAAGTCTAACACCTAGTACTCCAATGACACCAAAAATTAAAAATTCTCGCAGCGCATTGAAACTTTGCATGCGGGTAGACCTTGACCTGGAGGTCACGTTTTCACCGTCCTTGACCCCCGCTCACCCCTGGGAGTGGAGCTATGGGCGATCAAAGACGATCTCAACATTGGCTCCAAAGTGAAAAATGTTCGGTTCAGTATGTCCCAAATGACCTGAGGAGTCGACCAGCCAAGTCTGAGACTCCTACCATGAAATGACCTTTTTGGTCAAAAATGCTGTAAAAAGACTATAAGTCTAACACCTAGTACTCCAATGACACCAAAAATTAAAAATTCTCGCAGCGCATTGAAACTTTGCATGCGGGTAGACCTTGACCTGGAGGTCACGTTTTCACCGTCCTTGACCCCCGCTCACCCCTGGGAGTGGAGCTATGGGCGATCAAAGACGATCTCAACATTGGCTCCAAAGTGAAAAATGTTCGGTTCAGTATGTCCCAAATGACCTGAGGAGTCGACCAGCCAAGTCTGAGACTCCTACCATGAAATGACCTTTTTGGTCAAAAATGCTGTAAAAAGACTATAAGTCTAACACCTAGTACTCCAATGACACCAAAAATTAAAAATTCTCGCAGCGCATTGAAACTTTGCATGCGGGTAGACCTTGACCTGGAGGTCACGTTTTCACCGTCCTTGACCCCCGCTCACCCCTGGGAGTGGAGCTATGGGCGATCAAAGACGATCTCAACATTGGCTCCAAAGTGAAAAATGTTCGGTTCAGTATGTCCCAAATGACCTGAGGAGTCGACCAGCCAAGTCTGAGACTCCTACCATGAAATGACCTTTTTGGTCAAAAATGCTGTAAAAAGACTATAAGTCTAACACCTAGTACTCAATGACACCAAAAATTAAAAATTCTCGCAGCGCATTGAAACTTTGCATGCGGGTAGACCTTGACCTGGAGGTCACGTTTTCACCGTCCTTGACCCCCGCTCACCCCTGGGAGTGGAGCTATGGGCGATCAAAGACGATCTCAACATTGGCTCCAAAGTGAAAAATGTTCGGTTCAGTATGTCCCAAATGACCTGAGGAGTCGACCAGCCAAGTCTGAGACTCCTACCATGAAATGACCTTTTTGGTCAAAAATGCTGTAAAAAGACTATAAGTCTAACACCTAGTACTCCAATGACACCAAAAATTAAAAATTCTCGCAGCGCATTGAAACTTTGCATGCGGGTAGACCTTGACCTGGAGGTCACGTTTTCACCGTCCTTGACCCCCGCTCACCCCTGGAGTGGAGCTATGGGCGATCAAAGACGATCTCAACATTGGCTCCAAAGTGAAAAATGTTCGGTTCAGTATGTCCCAAATGACCTGAGGAGTCGACCAGCCAAGTCTGAGACTCCTACCATGAAATGACCTTTTTGGTCAAAAATGCTGTAAAAAGACTATAAGTCTAACACCTAGTACTCCAATGACACCAAAAATTAAAAATTCTCGCAGCGCATTGAAACTTTGCATGCGGGTAGACCTTGACCTGGAGGTCACGTTTTCACCGTCCTTGACCCCCGCTCACCCCTGGGAGTGGAGCTATGGGCGATCAAAGACGATCTCAACATTGGCTCCAAAGTGAAAAATGTTCGGTTCAGTATGTCCCAAATGACCTGAGGAGTCGACCAGCCAAGTCTGAGACTCCTACCATGAAATGACCTTTTTGGTCAAAAATGCTGTAAAAAGACTATAAGTCTAACACCTAGTACTCCAATGACACCAAAAATTAAAAATTCTCGCAGCGCATTGAAACTTTGCATGCGGGTAGACCTTGACCTGGAGGTCACGTTTTCACCGTCCTTGACCCCCGCTCACCCCTGGGAGTGGAGCTATGGGCGATCAAAGACGATCTCAACATTGGCTCCAAAGTGAAAAATGTTCGGTTCAGTATGTCCCAAATGACCTGAGGAGTCGACCAGCCAAGTCTGAGACTCCTACCATGAAATGACCTTTTTGGTCAAAAATGCTGTAAAAAGACTATAAGTCTAACACCTAGTACTCCAATGACACCAAAAATTAAAAATTCTCGCAGCGCATTGAAACTTTGCATGCGGGTAGACCTTGACCTGGAGGTCACGTTTTCACCGTCCTTGACCCCCGCTCACCCCTGGGAGTGGAGCTATGGGCGATCAAAGACGATCTCAACATTGGCTCCAAAGTGAAAAATGTTCGGTTCAGTATGTCCCAAATGACCTGAGGAGTCGACCAGCCAAGTCTGAGACTCCTACCATGAAATGACCTTTTTGGTCAAAAATGCTGTAAAAAGACTATAAGTCTAACACCTAGTACTCCAATGACACCAAAAATTAAAAATTCTCGCAGCGCATTGAAACTTTGCATGCGGGTAGACCTTGACCTGGAGGTCACGTTTTCACCGTCCTTGACCCCCGCTCACCCCTGGGAGTGGAGCTATGGGCGATCAAAGACGATCTCAACATTGGCTCCAAAGTGAAAAATGTTCGGTTCAGTATGTCCCAAATGACCTGAGGAGTCGACCAGCCAAGTCTGAGACTCCTACCATGAAATGACCTTTTTGGTCAAAAATGCTGTAAAAAGACTATAAGTCTAACACCTAGTACTCCAATGACACCAAAAATTAAAAATTCTCGCAGCGCATTGAAACTTTGCATGCGGGTAGACCTTGACCTGGAGGTCACGTTTTCACCGTCCTTGACCCCCGCTCACCCCTGGGAGTGGAGCTATGGGCGATCAAAGACGATCTCAACATTGGCTCCAAAGTGAAAAATGTTCGGTTCAGTATGTCCCAAATGACCTGAGGAGTCGACCAGCCAAGTCTGAGACTCCTACCATGAAATGACCTTTTTGGTCAAAAATGCTGTAAAAAGACTATAAGTCTAACACCTAGTACTCCAATGACACCAAAAATTAAAAATTCTCGCAGCGCATTGAAACTTTGCATGCGGGTAGACCTTGACCTGGAGGTCACGTTTTCACCGTCCTTGACCCCCGCTCACCCCTGGGAGTGGAGCTATGGTGGGCGATCAAAGACGATCTCAACATTGGCTCCAAAGTGAAAAATGTTCGGTTCAGTATGTCCCAAATGACCTGAGGAGTCGACCAGCCAAGTCTGAGACTCCTACCATGAAATGACCTTTTTGGTCAAAAATGCTGTAAAAAGACTATAAGTCTAACACCTAGTACTCCAATGACACCAAAAATTAAAAATTCTCGCAGCGCATTGAAACTTTGCATGCGGGTGACCTTGACCTGGAGGTCACGTTTTCACCGTCCTTGACCCCCGCTCACCCCTGGGAGTGGAGCTATGGGCGATCAAAGACGATCTCAACATTGGCTCCAAAGTGAAAAATGTTCGGTTCAGTATGTCCCAAATGACCTGAGGAGTCGACCAGCCAAGTCTGAGACTCCTACCATGAAATGACCTTTTTGGTCAAAAATGCTGTAAAAAGACTATAAGTCTAACACCTAGTACTCCAATGACACCAAAAATTAAAAATTCTCGCAGCGCATTGAAACTTTGCATGCGGGTAGACCTTGACCTGGAGGTCACGTTTTCACCGTCCTTGACCCCCGCTCACCCCTGGGAGTGGAGCTATGGGCGATCAAAGACGATCTCAACATTGGCTCCAAAGTGAAAAATGTTCGGTTCAGTATGTCCCAAATGACCTGAGGAGTCGACCAGCCAAGTCTGAGACTCCTACCATGAAATGACCTTTTTGGTCAAAAATGCTGTAAAAAGACTATAAGTCTAACACCTAGTACTCCAATGACACCAAAAATTAAAAATTCTCGCAGCGCATTGAAACTTTGCATGCGGGTAGACCTTGACCTGGAGGTCACGTTTTCACCGTCCTTGACCCCCGCTCACCCCTGGGAGTGGAGCTATGGGCGATCAAAGACGATCTCAACATTGGCTCCAAAGTGAAAAATGTTCGGTTCAGTATGTCCCAAATGACCTGAGGAGTCGACCAGCCAAGTCTGAGACTCCTACCATGAAATGACCTTTTTGGTCAAAAATGCTGTAAAAAGACTATAAGTCTAACACCTAGTACTCCAATGACACCAAAAATTAAAAATTCTCGCAGCGCATTGAAACTTTGCATGCGGGTAGACCTTGACCTGGAGGTCACGTTTTCACCGTCCTTGACCCCCGCTCACCCCTGGGAGTGGAGCTATGGGCGATCAAAGACGATCTCAACATTGGCTCCAAAGTGAAAAATGTTCGGTTCAGTATGTCCCAAATGACCTGAGGAGTCGACCAGCCAAGTCTGAGACTCCTACCATGAAATGACCTTTTTGGTCAAAAATGCTGTAAAAAGACTATAAGTCTAACACCTAGTACTCCAATGACACCAAAAATTAAAAATTCTCGCAGCGCATTGAAACTTTGCATGCGGGTAGACCTTGACCTGGAGGTCACGTTTTCACCGTCCTTGACCCCCGCTCACCCCTGGGAGTGGAGCTATGGGCGATCAAAGACGATCTCAACATTGGCTCCAAAGTGAAAAATGTTCGGTTCAGTATGTCCCAAATGACCTGAGGAGTCGACCAGCCAAGTCTGAGACTCCTACCATGAAATGACCTTTTTGGTCAAAAATGCTGTAAAAAGACTATAAGTCTAACACCTAGTACTCCAATGACACCAAAAATTAAAAATTCTCGCAGCGCATTGAAACTTTGCATGCGGGTAGACCTTGACCTGGAGGTCACGTTTTCACCGTCCTTGACCCCCGCTCACCCCTGGGAGTGGAGCTATGGGCGATCAAAGACGATCTCAACATTGGCTCCAAAGTGAAAAATGTTCGGTTCAGTATGTCCCAAATGACCTGAGGAGTCGACCAGCCAAGTCTGAGACTCCTACCATGAAATGACCTTTTTGGTCAAAAATGCTGTAAAAAGACTATAAGTCTAACACCTAGTACTCCAATGACACCAAAAATTAAAAATTCTCGCAGCGCATTGAAACTTTGCATGCGGGTAGACCTTGACCTGGAGGTCACGTTTTCACCGTCCTTGACCCCCGCTCACCCCTGGGAGTGGAGCTATGGGCGATCAAAGACGATCTCAACATTGGCTCCAAAGTGAAAAATGTTCGGTTCAGTATGTCCCAAATGACCTGAGGAGTCGACCAGCCAAGTCTGAGACTCCTACCATGAAATGACCTTTTTGGTCAAAAATGCTGTAAAAAGACTATAAGTCTAACACCTAGTACTCCAATGACACCAAAAATTAAAAATTCTCGCAGCGCATTGAAACTTTGCATGCGGGTAGACCTTGACCTGGAGGTCACGTTTTCACCGTCCTTGACCCCCGCTCACCCCTGGGAGTGGAGCTATGGGCGATCAAAGACGATCTCAACATTGGCTCCAAAGTGAAAAATGTTCGGTTCAGTATGTCCCAAATGACCTGAGGAGTCGACCAGCCAAGTCTGAGACTCCTACCATGAAATGACCTTTTTGGTCAAAAATGCTGTAAAAAGACTATAAGTCTAACACCTAGTACTCCAATGACACCAAAAATTAAAAATTCTCGCAGCGCATTGAAACTTTGCATGCGGGTAGACCTTGACCTGGAGGTCACGTTTTCACCGTCCTTGACCCCCGCTCACCCCTGGGAGTGGAGCTATGGGCGATCAAAGACGATCTCAACATTGGCTCCAAAGTGAAAAATGTTCGGTTCAGTATGTCCCAAATGACCTGAGGAGTCGACCAGCCAAGTCTGAGACTCCTACCATGAAATGACCTTTTTGGTCAAAAATGCTGTAAAAAGACTATAAGTCTAACACCTAGTACTCCAATGACACCAAAAATTAAAAATTCTCGCAGCGCATTGAAACTTTGCATGCGGGTAGACCTTGACCTGGAGGTCACGTTTTCACCGTCCTTGACCCCCGCTCACCCCTGGGAGTGGAGCTATGGGCGATCAAAGACGATCTCAACATTGGCTCCAAAGTGAAAAATGTTCGGTTCAGTATGTCCCAAATGACCTGAGGAGTCGACCAGCCAAGTCTGAGACTCCTACCATGAAATGACCTTTTTGGTCAAAAATGCTGTAAAAAGACTATAAGTCTAACACCTAGTACTCCAATGACACCAAAAATTAAAAATTCTCGCAGCGCATTGAAACTTTGCATGCGGGTAGACCTTGACCTGGAGGTCACGTTTTCACCGTCCTTGACCCCCGCTCACCCCTGGGAGTGGAGCTATGGGCGATCAAAGACGATCTCAACATTGGCTCCAAAGTGAAAAATGTTCGGTTCAGTATGTCCCAAATGACCTGAGGAGTCGACCAGCCAAGTCTGAGACTCCTACCATGAAATGACCTTTTTGGTCAAAAATGCTGTAAAAAGACTATAAGTCTAACACCTAGTACTCCAATGACACCAAAAATTAAAAATTCTCGCAGCGCATTGAAACTTTGCATGCGGGTAGACCTTGACCTGGAGGTCACGTTTTCACCGTCCTTGACCCCCGCTCACCCCTGGGAGTGGAGCTATGGGCGATCAAAGACGATCTCAACATTGGCTCCAAAGTGAAAAATGTTCGGTTCAGTATGTCCCAAATGACCTGAGGAGTCGACCAGCCAAGTCTGAGACTCCTACCATGAAATGACCTTTTTGGTCAAAAATGCTGTAAAAAGACTATAAGTCTAACACCTAGTACTCCAATGACACCAAAAATTAAAAATTCTCGCAGCGCATTGAAACTTTGCATGCGGGTAGACCTTGACCTGGAGGTCACGTTTTCACCGTCCTTGACCCCCGCTCACCCCTGGGAGTGGAGCTATGGGCGATCAAAGACGATCTCAACATTGGCTCCAAAGTGAAAAATGTTCGGTTCAGTATGTCCCAAATGACCTGAGGAGTCGACCAGCCAAGTCTGAGACTCCTACCATGAAATGACCTTTTTGGTCAAAAATGCTGTAAAAAGACTATAAGTCTAACACCTAGTACTCCAATGACACCAAAAATTAAAAATTCTCGCAGCGCATTGAAACTTTGCATGCGGGTAGACCTTGACCTGGAGGTCACGTTTTCACCGTCCTTGACCCCCGCTCACCCCTGGGAGTGGAGCTATGGGCGATCAAAGACGATCTCAACATTGGCTCCAAAGTGAAAAATGTTCGGTTCAGTATGTCCCAAATGACCTGAGGAGTCGACCAGCCAAGTCTGAGACTCCTACCATGAAATGACCTTTTTGGTCAAAAATGCTGTAAAAAGACTATAAGTCTAACACCTAGTACTCCAATGACACCAAAAATTAAAAATTCTCGCAGCGCATTGAAACTTTGCATGCGGGTAGACCTTGACCTGGAGGTCACGTTTTCACCGTCCTTGACCCCCGCTCACCCCTGGGAGTGGAGCTATGGGCGATCAAAGACGATCTCAACATTGGCTCCAAAGTGAAAAATGTTCGGTTCAGTATGTCCCAAATGACCTGAGGAGTCGACCAGCCAAGTCTGAGACTCCTACCATGAAATGACCTTTTTGGTCAAAAATGCTGTAAAAAGACTATAAGTCTAACACCTAGTACTCCAATGACACCAAAAATTAAAAATTCTCGCAGCGCATTGAAACTTTGCATGCGGGTAGACCTTGACCTGGAGGTCACGTTTTCACCGTCCTTGACCCCCGCTCACCCCTGGGAGTGGAGCTATGGGCGATCAAAGACGATCTCAACATTGGCTCCAAAGTGAAAAATGTTCGGTTCAGTATGTCCCAAATGACCTGAGGAGTCGACCAGCCAAGTCTGAGACTCCTACCATGAAATGACCTTTTTGGTCAAAAATGCTGTAAAAAGACTATAAGTCTAACACCTAGTACTCCAATGACACCAAAAATTAAAAATTCTCGCAGCGCATTGAAACTTTGCATGCGGGTAGACCTTGACCTGGAGGTCACGTTTTCACCGTCCTTGACCCCCGCTCACCCCTGGGAGTGGAGCTATGGGCGATCAAAGACGATCTCAACATTGGCTCCAAAGTGAAAAATGTTCGGTTCAGTATGTCCCAAATGACCTGAGGAGTCGACCAGCCAAGTCTGAGACTCCTACCATGAAATGACCTTTTTGGTCAAAAATGCTGTAAAAAGACTATAAGTCTAACACCTAGTACTCCAATGACACCAAAAATTAAAAATTCTCGCAGCGCATTGAAACTTTGCATGCGGGTAGACCTTGACCTGGAGGTCACGTTTTCACCGTCCTTGACCCCCGCTCACCCCTGGGAGTGGAGCTATGGGCGATCAAAGACGATCTCAACATTGGCTCCAAAGTGAAAAATGTTCGGTTCAGTATGTCCCAAATGACCTGAGGAGTCGACCAGCCAAGTCTGAGACTCCTACCATGAAATGACCTTTTTGGTCAAAAATGCTGTAAAAAGACTATAAGTCTAACACCTAGTACTCCAATGACACCAAAAATTAAAAATTCTCGCAGCGCATTGAAACTTTGCATGCGGGTAGACCTTGACCTGGAGGTCACGTTTTCACCGTCCTTGACCCCCGCTCACCCCTGGGAGTGGAGCTATGGGCGATCAAAGACGATCTCAACATTGGCTCCAAAGTGAAAAATGTTCGGTTCAGTATGTCCCAAATGACCTGAGGAGTCGACCAGCCAAGTCTGAGACTCCTACCATGAAATGACCTTTTTGGTCAAAAATGCTGTAAAAAGACTATAAGTCTAACACCTAGTACTCCAATGACACCAAAAATTAAAAATTCTCGCAGCGCATTGAAACTTTGCATGCGGGTAGACCTTGACCTGGAGGTCACGTTTTCACCGTCCTTGACCCCCGCTCACCCCTGGGAGTGGAGCTATGGGCGATCAAAGACGATCTCAACATTGGCTCCAAAGTGAAAAATGTTCGGTTCAGTATGTCCCAAATGACCTGAGGAGTCGACCAGCCAAGTCTGAGACTCCTACCATGAAATGACCTTTTTGGTCAAAAATGCTGTAAAAAGACTATAAGTCTAACACCTAGTACTCCAATGACACCAAAAATTAAAAATTCTCGCAGCGCATTGAAACTTTGCATGCGGGTAGACCTTGACCTGGAGGTCACGTTTTCACCGTCCTTGACCCCCGCTCACCCCTGGGAGTGGAGCTATGGGCGATCAAAGACGATCTCAACATTGGCTCCAAAGTGAAAAATGTTCGGTTCAGTATGTCCCAAATGACCTGAGGAGTCGACCAGCCAAGTCTGAGACTCCTACCATGAAATGACCTTTTTGGTCAAAAATGCTGTAAAAAGACTATAAGTCTAACACCTAGTACTCCAATGACACCAAAAATTAAAAATTCTCGCAGCGCATTGAAACTTTGCATGCGGGTAGACCTTGACCTGGAGGTCACGTTTTCACCGTCCTTGACCCCCGCTCACCCCTGGGAGTGGAGCTATGGGCGATCAAAGACGATCTCAACATTGGCTCCAAAGTGAAAAATGTTCGGTTCAGTATGTCCCAAATGACCTGAGGAGTCGACCAGCCAAGTCTGAGACTCCTACCATGAAATGACCTTTTTGGTCAAAAATGCTGTAAAAAGACTATAAGTCTAACACCTAGTACTCCAATGACACCAAAAATTAAAAATTCTCGCAGCGCATTGAAACTTTGCATGCGGGTAGACCTTGACCTGGAGGTCACGTTTTCACCGTCCTTGACCCCCGCTCACCCCTGGGAGTGGAGCTATGGGCGATCAAAGACGATCTCAACATTGGCTCCAAAGTGAAAAATGTTCGGTTCAGTATGTCCCAAATGACCTGAGGAGTCGACCAGCCAAGTCTGAGACTCCTACCATGAAATGACCTTTTTGGTCAAAAATGCTGTAAAAAGACTATAAGTCTAACACCTAGTACTCCAATGACACCAAAAATTAAAAATTCTCGCAGCGCATTGAAACTTTGCATGCGGGTAGACCTTGACCTGGAGGTCACGTTTTCACCGTCCTTGACCCCCGCTCACCCCTGGGAGTGGAGCTATGGGCGATCAAAGACGATCTCAACATTGGCTCCAAAGTGAAAAATGTTCGGTTCAGTATGTCCCAAATGACCTGAGGAGTCGACCAGCCAAGTCTGAGACTCCTACCATGAAATGACCTTTTTGGTCAAAAATGCTGTAAAAAGACTATAAGTCTAACACCTAGTACTCCAATGACACCAAAAATTAAAAATTCTCGCAGCGCATTGAAACTTTGCATGCGGGTAGACCTTGACCTGGAGGTCACGTTTTCACCGTCCTTGACCCCCGCTCACCCCTGGGAGTGGAGCTATGGGCGATCAAAGACGATCTCAACATTGGCTCCAAAGTGAAAAATGTTCGGTTCAGTATGTCCCAAATGACCTGAGGAGTCGACCAGCCAAGTCTGAGACTCCTACCATGAAATGACCTTTTTGGTCAAAAATGCTGTAAAAAGACTATAAGTCTAACACCTAGTACTCCAATGACACCAAAAATTAAAAATTCTCGCAGCGCATTGAAACTTTGCATGCGGGTAGACCTTGACCTGGAGGTCACGTTTTCACCGTCCTTGACCCCCGCTCACCCCTGGGAGTGGAGCTATGGGCGATCAAAGACGATCTCAACATTGGCTCCAAAGTGAAAAATGTTCGGTTCAGTATGTCCCAAATGACCTGAGGAGTCGACCAGCCAAGTCTGAGACTCCTACCATGAAATGACCTTTTTGGTCAAAAATGCTGTAAAAAGACTATAAGTCTAACACCTAGTACTCCAATGACACCAAAAATTAAAAATTCTCGCAGCGCATTGAAACTTTGCATGCGGGTAGACCTTGACCTGGAGGTCACGTTTTCACCGTCCTTGACCCCCGCTCACCCCTGGGAGTGGAGCTATGGGCGATCAAAGACGATCTCAACATTGGCTCCAAAGTGAAAAATGTTCGGTTCAGTATGTCCCAAATGACCTGAGGAGTCGACCAGCCAAGTCTGAGACTCCTACCATGAAATGACCTTTTTGGTCAAAAATGCTGTAAAAAGACTATAAGTCTAACACCTAGTACTCCAATGACACCAAAAATTAAAAATTCTCGCAGCGCATTGAAACTTTGCATGCGGGTAGACCTTGACCTGGAGGTCACGTTTTCACCGTCCTTGACCCCCGCTCACCCCTGGGAGTGGAGCTATGGGCGATCAAAGACGATCTCAACATTGGCTCCAAAGTGAAAAATGTTCGGTTCAGTATGTCCCAAATGACCTGAGGAGTCGACCAGCCAAGTCTGAGACTCCTACCATGAAATGACCTTTTTGGTCAAAAATGCTGTAAAAAGACTATAAGTCTAACACCTAGTACTCCAATGACACCAAAAATTAAAAATTCTCGCAGCGCATTGAAACTTTGCATGCGGGTAGACCTTGACCTGGAGGTCACGTTTTCACCGTCCTTGACCCCCGCTCACCCCTGGGAGTGGAGCTATGGGCGATCAAAGACGATCTCAACATTGGCTCCAAAGTGAAAAATGTTCGGTTCAGTATGTCCCAAATGACCTGAGGAGTCGACCAGCCAAGTCTGAGACTCCTACCATGAAATGACCTTTTTGGTCAAAAATGCTGTAAAAAGACTATAAGTCTAACACCTAGTACTCCAATGACACCAAAAATTAAAAATTCTCGCAGCGCATTGAAACTTTGCATGCGGGTAGACCTTGACCTGGAGGTCACGTTTTCACCGTCCTTGACCCCCGCTCACCCCTGGGAGTGGAGCTATGGGCGATCAAAGACGATCTCAACATTGGCTCCAAAGTGAAAAATGTTCGGTTCAGTATGTCCCAAATGACCTGAGGAGTCGACCAGCCAAGTCTGAGACTCCTACCATGAAATGACCTTTTTGGTCAAAAATGCTGTAAAAAGACTATAAGTCTAACACCTAGTACTCCAATGACACCAAAAATTAAAAATTCTCGCAGCGCATTGAAACTTTGCATGCGGGTAGACCTTGACCTGGAGGTCACGTTTTCACCGTCCTTGACCCCCGCTCACCCCTGGGAGTGGAGCTATGGGCGATCAAAGACGATCTCAACATTGGCTCCAAAGTGAAAAATGTTCGGTTCAGTATGTCCCAAATGACCTGAGGAGTCGACCAGCCAAGTCTGAGACTCCTACCATGAAATGACCTTTTTGGTCAAAAATGCTGTAAAAAGACTATAAGTCTAACACCTAGTACTCCAATGACACCAAAAATTAAAAATTCTCGCAGCGCATTGAAACTTTGCATGCGGGTAGACCTTGACCTGGAGGTCACGTTTTCACCGTCCTTGACCCCCGCTCACCCCTGGGAGTGGAGCTATGGGCGATCAAAGACGATCTCAACATTGGCTCCAAAGTGAAAAATGTTCGGTTCAGTATGTCCCAAATGACCTGAGGAGTCGACCAGCCAAGTCTGAGACTCCTACCATGAAATGACCTTTTTGGTCAAAAATGCTGTAAAAAGACTATAAGTCTAACACCTAGTACTCCAATGACACCAAAAATTAAAAATTCTCGCAGCGCATTGAAACTTTGCATGCGGGTAGACCTTGACCTGGAGGTCACGTTTTCACCGTCCTTGACCCCCGCTCACCCCTGGGAGTGGAGCTATGGGCGATCAAAGACGATCTCAACATTGGCTCCAAAGTGAAAAATGTTCGGTTCAGTATGTCCCAAATGACCTGAGGAGTCGACCAGCCAAGTCTGAGACTCCTACCATGAAATGACCTTTTTGGTCAAAAATGCTGTAAAAAGACTATAAGTCTAACACCTAGTACTCCAATGACACCAAAAATTAAAAATTCTCGCAGCGCATTGAAACTTTGCATGCGGGTAGACCTTGACCTGGAGGTCACGTTTTCACCGTCCTTGACCCCCGCTCACCCCTGGGAGTGGAGCTATGGGCGATCAAAGACGATCTCAACATTGGCTCCAAAGTGAAAAATGTTCGGTTCAGTATGTCCCAAATGACCTGAGGAGTCGACCAGCCAAGTCTGAGACTCCTACCATGAAATGACCTTTTTGGTCAAAAATGCTGTAAAAAGACTATAAGTCTAACACCTAGTACTCCAATGACACCAAAAATTAAAAATTCTCGCAGCGCATTGAAACTTTGCATGCGGGTAGACCTTGACCTGGAGGTCACGTTTTCACCGTCCTTGACCCCCGCTCACCCCTGGGAGTGGAGCTATGGGCGATCAAAGACGATCTCAACATTGGCTCCAAAGTGAAAAATGTTCGGTTCAGTATGTCCCAAATGACCTGAGGAGTCGACCAGCCAAGTCTGAGACTCCTACCATGAAATGACCTTTTTGGTCAAAAATGCTGTAAAAAGACTATAAGTCTAACACCTAGTACTCCAATGACACCAAAAATTAAAAATTCTCGCAGCGCATTGAAACTTTGCATGCGGGTAGACCTTGACCTGGAGGTCACGTTTTCACCGTCCTTGACCCCCGCTCACCCCTGGGAGTGGAGCTATGGGCGATCAAAGACGATCTCAACATTGGCTCCAAAGTGAAAAATGTTCGGTTCAGTATGTCCCAAATGACCTGAGGAGTCGACCAGCCAAGTCTGAGACTCCTACCATGAAATGACCTTTTTGGTCAAAAATGCTGTAAAAAGACTATAAGTCTAACACCTAGTACTCCAATGACACCAAAAATTAAAAATTCTCGCAGCGCATTGAAACTTTGCATGCGGGTAGACCTTGACCTGGAGGTCACGTTTTCACCGTCCTTGACCCCCGCTCACCCCTGGGAGTGGAGCTATGGGCGATCAAAGACGATCTCAACATTGGCTCCAAAGTGAAAAATGTTCGGTTCAGTATGTCCCAAATGACCTGAGGAGTCGACCAGCCAAGTCTGAGACTCCTACCATGAAATGACCTTTTTGGTCAAAAATGCTGTAAAAAGACTATAAGTCTAACACCTAGTACTCCAATGACACCAAAAATTAAAAATTCTCGCAGCGCATTGAAACTTTGCATGCGGGTAGACCTTGACCTGGAGGTCACGTTTTCACCGTCCTTGACCCCCGCTCACCCCTGGGAGTGGAGCTATGGGCGATCAAAGACGATCTCAACATTGGCTCCAAAGTGAAAAATGTTCGGTTCAGTATGTCCCAAATGACCTGAGGAGTCGACCAGCCAAGTCTGAGACTCCTACCATGAAATGACCTTTTTGGTCAAAAATGCTGTAAAAAGACTATAAGTCTAACACCTAGTACTCCAATGACACCAAAAATTAAAAATTCTCGCAGCGCATTGAAACTTTGCATGCGGGTAGACCTTGACCTGGAGGTCACGTTTTCACCGTCCTTGACCCCCGCTCACCCCTGGGAGTGGAGCTATGGGCGATCAAAGACGATCTCAACATTGGCTCCAAAGTGAAAAATGTTCGGTTCAGTATGTCCCAAATGACCTGAGGAGTCGACCAGCCAAGTCTGAGACTCCTACCATGAAATGACCTTTTTGGTCAAAAATGCTGTAAAAAGACTATAAGTCTAACACCTAGTACTCCAATGACACCAAAAATTAAAAATTCTCGCAGCGCATTGAAACTTTGCATGCGGGTAGACCTTGACCTGGAGGTCACGTTTTCACCGTCCTTGACCCCCGCTCACCCCTGGGAGTGGAGCTATGGGCGATCAAAGACGATCTCAACATTGGCTCCAAAGTGAAAAATGTTCGGTTCAGTATGTCCCAAATGACCTGAGGAGTCGACCAGCCAAGTCTGAGACTCCTACCATGAAATGACCTTTTTGGTCAAAAATGCTGTAAAAAGACTATAAGTCTAACACCTAGTACTCCAATGACACCAAAAATTAAAAATTCTCGCAGCGCATTGAAACTTTGCATGCGGGTAGACCTTGACCTGGAGGTCACGTTTTCACCGTCCTTGACCCCCGCTCACCCCTGGGAGTGGAGCTATGGGCGATCAAAGACGATCTCAACATTGGCTCCAAAGTGAAAAATGTTCGGTTCAGTATGTCCCAAATGACCTGAGGAGTCGACCAGCCAAGTCTGAGACTCCTACCATGAAATGACCTTTTTGGTCAAAAATGCTGTAAAAAGACTATAAGTCTAACACCTAGTACTCCAATGACACCAAAAATTAAAAATTCTCGCAGCGCATTGAAACTTTGCATGCGGGTAGACCTTGACCTGGAGGTCACGTTTTCACCGTCCTTGACCCCCGCTCACCCCTGGGAGTGGAGCTATGGGCGATCAAAGACGATCTCAACATTGGCTCCAAAGTGAAAAATGTTCGGTTCAGTATGTCCCAAATGACCTGAGGAGTCGACCAGCCAAGTCTGAGACTCCTACCATGAAATGACCTTTTTGGTCAAAAATGCTGTAAAAAGACTATAAGTCTAACACCTAGTACTCCAATGACACCAAAAATTAAAAATTCTCGCAGCGCATTGAAACTTTGCATGCGGGTAGACCTTGACCTGGAGGTCACGTTTTCACCGTCCTTGACCCCCGCTCACCCCTGGGAGTGGAGCTATGGGCGATCAAAGACGATCTCAACATTGGCTCCAAAGTGAAAAATGTTCGGTTCAGTATGTCCCAAATGACCTGAGGAGTCGACCAGCCAAGTCTGAGACTCCTACCATGAAATGACCTTTTTGGTCAAAAATGCTGTAAAAAGACTATAAGTCTAACACCTAGTACTCCAATGACACCAAAAATTAAAAATTCTCGCAGCGCATTGAAACTTTGCATGCGGGTAGACCTTGACCTGGAGGTCACGTTTTCACCGTCCTTGACCCCCGCTCACCCCTGGGAGTGGAGCTATGGGCGATCAAAGACGATCTCAACATTGGCTCCAAAGTGAAAAATGTTCGGTTCAGTATGTCCCAAATGACCTGAGGAGTCGACCAGCCAAGTCTGAGACTCCTACCATGAAATGACCTTTTTGGTCAAAAATGCTGTAAAAAGACTATAAGTCTAACACCTAGTACTCCAATGACACCAAAAATTAAAAATTCTCGCAGCGCATTGAAACTTTGCATGCGGGTAGACCTTGACCTGGAGGTCACGTTTTCACCGTCCTTGACCCCCGCTCACCCCTGGGAGTGGAGCTATGGGCGATCAAAGACGATCTCAACATTGGCTCCAAAGTGAAAAATGTTCGGTTCAGTATGTCCCAAATGACCTGAGGAGTCGACCAGCCAAGTCTGAGACTCCTACCATGAAATGACCTTTTTGGTCAAAAATGCTGTAAAAAGACTATAAGTCTAACACCTAGTACTCCAATGACACCAAAAATTAAAAATTCTCGCAGCGCATTGAAACTTTGCATGCGGGTAGACCTTGACCTGGAGGTCACGTTTTCACCGTCCTTGACCCCCGCTCACCCCTGGGAGTGGAGCTATGGGCGATCAAAGACGATCTCAACATTGGCTCCAAAGTGAAAAATGTTCGGTTCAGTATGTCCCAAATGACCTGAGGAGTCGACCAGCCAAGTCTGAGACTCCTACCATGAAATGACCTTTTTGGTCAAAAATGCTGTAAAAAGACTATAAGTCTAACACCTAGTACTCCAATGACACCAAAAATTAAAAATTCTCGCAGCGCATTGAAACTTTGCATGCGGGTAGACCTTGACCTGGAGGTCACGTTTTCACCGTCCTTGACCCCCGCTCACCCCTGGGAGTGGAGCTATGGGCGATCAAAGACGATCTCAACATTGGCTCCAAAGTGAAAAATGTTCGGTTCAGTATGTCCCAAATGACCTGAGGAGTCGACCAGCCAAGTCTGAGACTCCTACCATGAAATGACCTTTTTGGTCAAAAATGCTGTAAAAAGACTATAAGTCTAACACCTAGTACTCCAATGACACCAAAAATTAAAAATTCTCGCAGCGCATTGAAACTTTGCATGCGGGTAGACCTTGACCTGGAGGTCACGTTTTCACCGTCCTTGACCCCCGCTCACCCCTGGGAGTGGAGCTATGGGCGATCAAAGACGATCTCAACATTGGCTCCAAAGTGAAAAATGTTCGGTTCAGTATGTCCCAAATGACCTGAGGAGTCGACCAGCCAAGTCTGAGACTCCTACCATGAAATGACCTTTTTGGTCAAAAATGCTGTAAAAAGACTATAAGTCTAACACCTAGTACTCCAATGACACCAAAAATTAAAAATTCTCGCAGCGCATTGAAACTTTGCATGCGGGTAGACCTTGACCTGGAGGTCACGTTTTCACCGTCCTTGACCCCCGCTCACCCCTGGGAGTGGAGCTATGGGCGATCAAAGACGATCTCAACATTGGCTCCAAAGTGAAAAATGTTCGGTTCAGTATGTCCCAAATGACCTGAGGAGTCGACCAGCCAAGTCTGAGACTCCTACCATGAAATGACCTTTTTGGTCAAAAATGCTGTAAAAAGACTATAAGTCTAACACCTAGTACTCCAATGACACCAAAAATTAAAAATTCTCGCAGCGCATTGAAACTTTGCATGCGGGTAGACCTTGACCTGGAGGTCACGTTTTCACCGTCCTTGACCCCCGCTCACCCCTGGGAGTGGAGCTATGGGCGATCAAAGACGATCTCAACATTGGCTCCAAAGTGAAAAATGTTCGGTTCAGTATGTCCCAAATGACCTGAGGAGTCGACCAGCCAAGTCTGAGACTCCTACCATGAAATGACCTTTTTGGTCAAAAATGCTGTAAAAAGACTATAAGTCTAACACCTAGTACTCCAATGACACCAAAAATTAAAAATTCTCGCAGCGCATTGAAACTTTGCATGCGGGTAGACCTTGACCTGGAGGTCACGTTTTCACCGTCCTTGACCCCCGCTCACCCCTGGGAGTGGAGCTATGGGCGATCAAAGACGATCTCAACATTGGCTCCAAAGTGAAAAATGTTCGGTTCAGTATGTCCCAAATGACCTGAGGAGTCGACCAGCCAAGTCTGAGACTCCTACCATGAAATGACCTTTTTGGTCAAAAATGCTGTAAAAAGACTATAAGTCTAACACCTAGTACTCCAATGACACCAAAAATTAAAAATTCTCGCAGCGCATTGAAACTTTGCATGCGGGTAGACCTTGACCTGGAGGTCACGTTTTCACCGTCCTTGACCCCCGCTCACCCCTGGGAGTGGAGCTATGGGCGATCAAAGACGATCTCAACATTGGCTCCAAAGTGAAAAATGTTCGGTTCAGTATGTCCCAAATGACCTGAGGAGTCGACCAGCCAAGTCTGAGACTCCTACCATGAAATGACCTTTTTGGTCAAAAATGCTGTAAAAAGACTATAAGTCTAACACCTAGTACTCCAATGACACCAAAAATTAAAAATTCTCGCAGCGCATTGAAACTTTGCATGCGGGTAGACCTTGACCTGGAGGTCACGTTTTCACCGTCCTTGACCCCCGCTCACCCCTGGGAGTGGAGCTATGGGCGATCAAAGACGATCTCAACATTGGCTCCAAAGTGAAAAATGTTCGGTTCAGTATGTCCCAAATGACCTGAGGAGTCGACCAGCCAAGTCTGAGACTCCTACCATGAAATGACCTTTTTGGTCAAAAATGCTGTAAAAAGACTATAAGTCTAACACCTAGTACTCCAATGACACCAAAAATTAAAAATTCTCGCAGCGCATTGAAACTTTGCATGCGGGTAGACCTTGACCTGGAGGTCACGTTTTCACCGTCCTTGACCCCCGCTCACCCCTGGGAGTGGAGCTATGGGCGATCAAAGACGATCTCAACATTGGCTCCAAAGTGAAAAATGTTCGGTTCAGTATGTCCCAAATGACCTGAGGAGTCGACCAGCCAAGTCTGAGACTCCTACCATGAAATGACCTTTTTGGTCAAAAATGCTGTAAAAAGACTATAAGTCTAACACCTAGTACTCCAATGACACCAAAAATTAAAAATTCTCGCAGCGCATTGAAACTTTGCATGCGGGTAGACCTTGACCTGGAGGTCACGTTTTCACCGTCCTTGACCCCCGCTCACCCCTGGGAGTGGAGCTATGGGCGATCAAAGACGATCTCAACATTGGCTCCAAAGTGAAAAATGTTCGGTTCAGTATGTCCCAAATGACCTGAGGAGTCGACCAGCCAAGTCTGAGACTCCTACCATGAAATGACCTTTTTGGTCAAAAATGCTGTAAAAAGACTATAAGTCTAACACCTAGTACTCCAATGACACCAAAAATTAAAAATTCTCGCAGCGCATTGAAACTTTGCATGCGGGTAGACCTTGACCTGGAGGTCACGTTTTCACCGTCCTTGACCCCCGCTCACCCCTGGGAGTGGAGCTATGGGCGATCAAAGACGATCTCAACATTGGCTCCAAAGTGAAAAATGTTCGGTTCAGTATGTCCCAAATGACCTGAGGAGTCGACCAGCCAAGTCTGAGACTCCTACCATGAAATGACCTTTTTGGTCAAAAATGCTGTAAAAAGACTATAAGTCTAACACCTAGTACTCCAATGACACCAAAAATTAAAAATTCTCGCAGCGCATTGAAACTTTGCATGCGGGTAGACCTTGACCTGGAGGTCACGTTTTCACCGTCCTTGACCCCCGCTCACCCCTGGGAGTGGAGCTATGGGCGATCAAAGACGATCTCAACATTGGCTCCAAAGTGAAAAATGTTCGGTTCAGTATGTCCCAAATGACCTGAGGAGTCGACCAGCCAAGTCTGAGACTCCTACCATGAAATGACCTTTTTGGTCAAAAATGCTGTAAAAAGACTATAAGTCTAACACCTAGTACTCCAATGACACCAAAAATTAAAAATTCTCGCAGCGCATTGAAACTTTGCATGCGGGTAGACCTTGACCTGGAGGTCACGTTTTCACCGTCCTTGACCCCCGCTCACCCCTGGGAGTGGAGCTATGGGCGATCAAAGACGATCTCAACATTGGCTCCAAAGTGAAAAATGTTCGGTTCAGTATGTCCCAAATGACCTGAGGAGTCGACCAGCCAAGTCTGAGACTCCTACCATGAAATGACCTTTTTGGTCAAAAATGCTGTAAAAAGACTATAAGTCTAACACCTAGTACTCCAATGACACCAAAAATTAAAAATTCTCGCAGCGCATTGAAACTTTGCATGCGGGTAGACCTTGACCTGGAGGTCACGTTTTCACCGTCCTTGACCCCCGCTCACCCCTGGGAGTGGAGCTATGGGCGATCAAAGACGATCTCAACATTGGCTCCAAAGTGAAAAATGTTCGGTTCAGTATGTCCCAAATGACCTGAGGAGTCGACCAGCCAAGTCTGAGACTCCTACCATGAAATGACCTTTTTGGTCAAAAATGCTGTAAAAAGACTATAAGTCTAACACCTAGTACTCCAATGACACCAAAAATTAAAAATTCTCGCAGCGCATTGAAACTTTGCATGCGGGTAGACCTTGACCTGGAGGTCACGTTTTCACCGTCCTTGACCCCCGCTCACCCCTGGGAGTGGAGCTATGGGCGATCAAAGACGATCTCAACATTGGCTCCAAAGTGAAAAATGTTCGGTTCAGTATGTCCCAAATGACCTGAGGAGTCGACCAGCCAAGTCTGAGACTCCTACCATGAAATGACCTTTTTGGTCAAAAATGCTGTAAAAAGACTATAAGTCTAACACCTAGTACTCCAATGACACCAAAAATTAAAAATTCTCGCAGCGCATTGAAACTTTGCATGCGGGTAGACCTTGACCTGGAGGTCACGTTTTCACCGTCCTTGACCCCCGCTCACCCCTGGGAGTGGAGCTATGGGCGATCAAAGACGATCTCAACATTGGCTCCAAAGTGAAAAATGTTCGGTTCAGTATGTCCCCACAATGACCTGAGGAGTCGACCAGCCAAGTC
>NW_025964170.1:0-27948 GCF_023055435.1 Haliotis rufescens
GCAGAAGTTGTTTTTGTGTTGATCTCATTGACTTTGCACTGATGCCAATAGAAGCAGTCTGACTTGTGAGAAGATTTGGTTTTGAAAGAGAAGAAACAAGATCCTGGTCCACTGCCATGGGTGCACTGTCAAGCAAGGCATCACTCTCCAGACTCTCCACACTCAACTTGCCACCAGATGCACGATTCTCACAGCCACAAGACACTGCCTCAGCTTGAACCAACACAGACATCGTCTTTGAGTTTGGATCAACTGTTCCTGCTGTCTGTGTTTCCCCAGGAGGAAGAAACACTTCATCTTCTTCATTTCTTACGTCGGTGGAATTCATTCTTTTGGTTTTACTTTCCACATCTCTGTCACTGGACTTGCGTTTTCTTCCTGATGGTGTGTCAGTGTCTCTTGAAATGATCATGTCCTGAGATTCATCAGGTTTTTGTATATCATTGTCAGTGATATTGCCATTATCAGATAAATCTGAATTGTCCTGTGAGTTGCTGTCCAATTGTCTACTACCTTGAAATTGCATTTCTTCTTGTTTTGCTAGCAACAAAGTTAATGGAACTGAGGATGGCATTGGTGCTGTCACATTTGGGGGGAACTGAGTGTTGCTCATAATGTCAAATGCTCCCTGGGATACTGTAATTGACTGACTATTTACTTTTGATGTTCCTGCTTTCGGGGATCCAACAATAATGAAAACTTCATTTGAATTTGAACAATTCCCTGCAGGTAGTGGCAATTTAAGGACATCTGACGAAACCGAGGAAACAGGTCCAGAGACATTCATGCCTTGAGGTAAAGGACTGCTTTGCAACTGAACATTGCTTGCCAATTGAGTCAAAATTTCTTGAGCTTCACGGGCACGTTTTTCTTTCAGAATAGCCGAAACAGGTCTGCTGTCATATGCAGGACCATCACCGTTTGCATTCTTGTGGTCTTTGAGGATCGATGATACAGTCTTTGTTGGTGTTATTTTAGGGCGTATTGGTGTAAAGCGACTTCGAGACTTCTTAGGTGTCTGAGGTGACGAAGGAACAGTACTTGTGCTACTTTCACCACTGACAATAACAGGTGAGTTGCTGGATTTGTTATCAGAACTTGTTTCTCTCTGAAGCATGTCCTTTAAATAGTTTGACTTCCCATTGGTCTTTGAATCAGTGTCAAAAGATTCAGTTAGTAAAGTATGCTTGTCTTCTCCTGATTCCTCTAAGAAGTCTATCAAACCTGAATTAGGATGTGTTGTGGAACAAAAATCCTTTCTTTGATTTGATACAGGTACAAAAGCACTGCGTGAAGGAGTTGTTGGCAAAGCAAAATGTCCATTTTCAGAATTTGTTTCAGAATTAGAGTTTAAAGGGTTTGACTTATGGTCTGTTTGAACATCTGTCTTCTGAACTGCTTTATCTGAAATATCTCCTAACTGGCTAGCAGGCCTTACAGCTGGCTTTTTGACAACATGGTATTGGCCATTATCACTCTGCCTTCCATTAACACTACCATTGTCAGCCTGAACATCCATATCACTGTGGCCATTACAATGGTTGTCTATGGTAGCCTCCACACCAGACTTTCTGTCTTGTTGCTTTATCATTTCCTGCAGAGTGTGGGGGCTTGTCTTGAGACAGTTGTCCCCGGCTCCTGGAGACTGCAGAAGCTTGGTTATATTGCGAGCAGCACTTTTTGCAGCTAACTGAAATGGTGATGGTGAATGACCAAGAGATTGTGAACGAAGGTGATCATTCTCACGTTCATTCTCAGATCGCTGTTGTTGTAGTCTTCGCTTCTGTTCCTTAATAAGTTCTCTCTCTTGCAACTTCCGTTGAAGCTGAAGCTGAGTCTCCTTGTGTTTGTTGCCACCAGACGTGCATGTAAACAGGCTTGATACAGGAACTGCAACACACAAAAAGCATAAAAATAGCAAGCAAACCTCTAAGCAAATTGATGTCAAACATTTCTTTTATCAAATACATATTGACACAGTTTCTGCAAACAAAAACAGTAACACATTTTAGAGACATTTTAAAACTTTCCCCTGTTTGTGGCATTTTCCCTTTCATCATGGTTGTACAATAACAAGAGGGTGAGGACCCTTCCCTGTCATACAGTAACTCACCATACACTTGTAAAGTGAGAACCCTTCCCTGTCATACAGTCACTGCCCATACACCTGTAAAGTGAGAACCCTTCCCTGTCATACAGTAACTCACCATACACTTGTAAAGTGAGAACCCTTCCCTGTCATACAGTAACTCACCATACACCTGTAAAGTGAGAACCCTTCCCTGTCATACAGTAACTCACCAGACACTTGTAAAGGGAGAATCCTTCCCTGTCATACAGTAACTCACTATACACCTGTAAAGTGAGAACCCTTCCCTGTCATACAACCACTGCCCATACACCTGTAAAGTGAGAACCCTTCCCTGTCATACAGTAACTCACCATACACTTGTAAAGGGAGAACCCTTCCCTGTCATACAGTCACTGCCCATACACTGGCTGTGTGAGGATCCTTCCCCGTCATACAGTCATTGCCCATACACCTGTAAAGTGGGGACCCTTCCCTGTCATACAGTCACTGCCCATACACTGGCTGTGTGAGGATCCTTCCCCGTCATACAGTCACTGCCCATACACCTGTAAAGTGGGGACCCTTCCCTGTCATACAGTCACTGCCCATACACTGGCTGTGTGAGGATCCTTCCCCGTCATACAGTCACTGCCCATACAGCTGTAAAGTGAGAACCCTTCCCTGTCATACAGTCACTGCCCATACACTGGCTGTGTGAGGACCCTTCCCTGTCATACAGTCACTGCCCATACACTGGCTGTGTGAGGACCCTTCCCTGTCATACAGTCACTGCCCATACACCTGTAAAGTGGGGACCCTTCCCCGTCATACAGTCACTGCCCATACACTGGCTGTGTGAGGATCCTTCCCCGTCATACAGTCACTGCCCATACACTGGCTGTGTGAGGACCCTTCCCTGTCATACAGTCACTGCCCATACACTGGCTGTGTGAGGACCCTTCCCCGTCATACAGTCACTGCCCATACACCTGTTAAGTGGGGACCCTTCCCTGTCATACAGTCACTGCCCATACACTGGCTGTGTGAGGACCCTTCCCTGTCATACAGTCACTGCCCATACACTGGCTGTGTGAGGACCCTTCCCTGTCATACAGTCACTGCCCATACACCTGTAAAGTGGGGACCCTTCCCTGTCATACAGTCACTGCCCATACACTGGCTGTGTGAGGACCCTTCCCTGTCATACAGTCACTGCCCATACACCTGTAAAGTGGGGACCCTTCCCTGTCATACAGTCACTGCCCATACACCTGTAAAGTGGGGACCCTTCCCTGTCATACAGTCACTGCCCATACACTGGCTGTGTGAGGATCCTTCCCCGTCATACAGTCACTGCCCATACACCTGTAAAGTGGGGACCCTTCCCTGTCATACAGTCACTGCCCATACACTGGCTGTGTGAGGATCCTTCCCTGTCATACAGTCACTGCCCATACACCTGTAAAGTGGGGACCCTTCCCTGTCATACAGTCACTGCCCATACACTGGCTGTGTGAGGACCCTTCCCTGTCATACAGTCACTGCCCATACACCTGTAAAGTGGGGACCCTTCCCTGTCATACAGTCACTGCCCATACACTGGCTGTGTGAGAATCCTTCCCCGTCATACAGTCACTGCCCATACACCTGTAAAGTGGGGACCCTTCCCTGTCATACAGTCACTGCCCATACACTGGCTGTGTGAGGACACTTCCCCGTCATACAGTCACTGCCCATAAACTGGCTGTGTGAGGACCCTTCCCTGTCATACAGTCACTGCCCATACACCTGTAAAGTGGGGACCCTTCCCTGTCATACAGTCACTGCCCATACACTGGCTGTGTGAGGACCCTTCCCCGTCATACAGTCACTGCCCATACACTGGCTGTGTGAGGACCCTTCCCCGTCATACAGTCACTGCCCATACACCTGTAAAGTGGGGACCCTTCCCTGTCATACAGTCACTGCCCATACACTGGCTGTGTGAAGACCCTACCCTGTCATACAGTCACTGCCCATACACCTGTAAAGTGGGGACCCTTCCCTGTCATACAGTCACTGCCCATACACTGGCTGTGTGAGGATCCTTCCCCGTCATACAGTCACTGCCCATACACCTGTAAAGTGGGGACCCTTCCCTGTCATACAGTCACTGCCCATACACTGGCTGTGTGAGGACCCTTCCCCGTCATACAGTCACTGCCCATACACTGGCTGTGTGAGGACCCTTCCCCGTCATTCAGTCACTGCCCATACACTGGCTGTGTGAGGACCCTTCCCCGTCATACAGTCACTGCCCATACACTGGCTGTGTGAGGATCCTTCCCCGTCATACAGTCACTGCCCATACACCTGTAAAGTGGGGACCCTTCCCTGTCATACAGTCACTGCCCATACACTGGCTGTGTGAGGACCCTTCCCTGTCATACAGTCACTGCCCATACACTGGCTGTGTGAGGACCCTACCCTGTCATACAGTCACTGCCCATACACTGGCTGTGTGAGGACCCTTCCCCGTCATACAGTCACTGCCCATACACCTGTAAAGTGGGGACCCTTCCCCGTCATACAGTCACTGCCCATAAACTGGCTGTGTGAGGACCCTTCCCCGTCATACAGTCACTGCCCATACACCTGTAAAGTGGGGACCCTTCCCTGTCATACAGTCACTGCCCATACACTGGCTGTGTGAAGACCCTACCCTGTCATACAGTCACTGCCCATACACCTGTAAAGTGGGGACCCTTCCCTGTCATACAGTCACTGCCCATACACTGGCTGTGTGAGGATCCTTCCCCGTCATACAGTCACTGCCCATACACCTGTAAAGTGGGGACCCTTCCCTGTCATACAGTCACTGCCCATACACTGGCTGTGTGAGGACCCTTCCCCGTCATACAGTCACTGCCCATACACTGGCTGTGTGAGGACCCTTCCCCGTCATTCAGTCACTGCCCATACACTGGCTGTGTGAGGACCCTTCCCTGTCATACAGTCAATGCCCATACACTGGCTGTGTGAGGATCCTTCCCCGTCATACAGTCACTGCCCATACACCTGTAAAGTGGGGACCCTTCCCTGTCATACAGTCACTGCCCATACACTGGCTGTGTGAGGACCCTTCCCTGTCATACAGTCACTGCCCATACACTGGCTGTGTGAGGACCCTACCCTGTCATACAGTCACTGCCCATACACTGGCTGTGTGAGGACCCTTCCCCGTCATACAGTCACTGCCCATACACCTGTAAAGTGGGGACCCTTCCCTGTCATACAGTCACTGCCCATAAACTGGCTGTGTGAGGACCCTTCCCCGTCATACAGTCACTGCCCATACACCTGTAAAGTGGGGACCCTTCCCTGTCATACAGTCACTGCCCATACACTGGCTGTGTGAGGACCCTTCCCTGTCATACAGTCACTGCCCATACACCTGTAAAGTGGGGACCCTTCCCTGTCATACAGTCACTGCCCATACACTGGCTGTGTGAGGACCCTTCCCTGTCATACAGTCACTGCTTATACACCTTCCCTTGTATACCCAAACGTATGTAGACAAAAATTGGTAACTGGAACAGATGCAATGCTGTTATTGAGCATGTTGAGAAACTATTTTACCTTTTGAATTATGAAGTCCTGCATCTTGCATGGCAGCTAACACAGTGAATGCTGCAGTTGATTTACTGTTGACGTACAGATTCCCAACCAGAAACTCAGCCAATTCTCGTAAATTGTTGAAATTTGTTCCCAAAAGCTTATGTGCCCATTCACACACAAGCTGACGTGAAGCAGTGTAAACCTCGTCTTCCTCAGTCTTTTCTTCCTAAAACAAAGAGAGTAATGAGTTGATGACTTTAGATGTGTGCAAGACCTTGTAAAAAAGCATTACTTTCATCATTGTTTCCTCAATGTGTTACTAGGTTGATAAATAGCTGGGCAAGCCCTCATGTTGTATGCAACTTCAGTCAGATCCCACACTTCCACCTTGATAGGAACATCAAATGCAAATCCAATCTGATAAGGGGATAGCATCACTTCTGGATTTAGTGAAACATATGATTATACAAGAGTAGGATTTCACACCAGAAGTCGAATGCATATCTGGAATACTGAACATTGACAGAGGGGGGGGGGGTAAGGAGGGGAGTACTGGATGTATTTGAGACTAATATTCTTTGAATTGATTTTGAATTTATAATACTTGCAAATAGAAAACGTGTTTCATCAGCACCAGAATACACCCAAGTGATCGGTGGGTTCTGCCATCTAGCAATACCATGGAAAGTTAACGTAATTCTAAATCCTACTGAAGATAAACCCAAATTCCAGCAGTAAAGTCAACCGCTGTTTGATCCAGATATAAGTGTGTGTCCGTACTCCACACCATGCCAAGGTTGGTCCACAGACGTCCTGTGCCAATCCGAATCCTGACTTATGTCACAAGCCAATGGTAGCACTATGACTAAATCCAATATCCAACAGTCTTTGACCCAAGTCATAACTAGGTTGATTGTTCTCCTTTGATCTGAAGAATCCTTCTCCTGGTCGGGCGGTAAAAGGCCAACCACAACCCATTTGAACAGTAGCATCACGCAATTCAAGGGTCCTTGGCTGTCTACGGCCCCATCCAATAGTGTCCTTGGTATAGTCAAAAGATCCAAAACCATCATGCATGGGCACGGTGGCTCCCAGGTGACCACAAGGCCATTCAACAGTGCAGTGTAAAGATCGAAATGGTTCAAACACGGAAAGGTCATCACCCATAGGGTGGCCGTAGTGAGCACATTAATTCTATGATAGCAATTCTAAGGGCCTCTCACTTCTAGCAGGTGTCATGATGGTCGCCAGAAATCAAAAAGGTGAGGAAGGATCCAGTGGGTCAAACATAAGTTGATAATCTAAACAGTAATACAGTGTGATAAAAAAAATAATTAAATGACTACTTTTTCATGATGTTGACATCAGCACACACAAGTAGTGAGGTTATTTTTGACAGTGCATGCACAGGGTTCATGTGGGGGAAGCTACTAGTATTGCAACTATTATGGATAGTTAACAGTGAAGAGGATCACTGTTAAAAACATTTGGATTTCATGACGTGATGATTTTTATAACTTTTAGATTTGAAAAAACCTGAACTGTGTACTTCTTCCATGACCATTGCCTCTCACAAACTGCCCTGTAAGCATCTCACAGTTGATGCACTGACGTGACCCAATTGACATCAAGAAACAGCTAAAAAAATAAACCTTTTCCTTCTTTGGTGTGATCTCCAGTTCTGGAAGAGATGGCGGCTGCACCTCAAGCTTCTTACGCAGACCACTGTAGCAATATGTGGGTAGAGTTAAGGATAAAACTTTTTATCTTAAAATAAACAAAGAAGAAAAATCAAATATACTTTTCTACTCAAAAGTTTGCTCAGGATCAAGTTTTGATGATAGCAAAAAACATCCAACAATATAGATTGAAATATCCCTGTACACAATGATTGGGTGACCCCTATTGGCCTCAAATTTCATGATGAATGGACAGAGGCATGCAGTAATGGGCATAATGTGCACAAGGTGCTGGAAAAAACCTGTGTCAGGATGTATCATGACACAATGGCTTCACATCATTAATAGAGTGTACAACAACTTTTTCTACTGAAGATTGCAACAACTGAATGCACTTATGCTCCCCCAACGGAGACATCGTTTGACGGACGAAGTATTTAGGCAGATGCATAGGGTCAACATCACGTTGCAAACATCTTTAGTGCCAGCTAAAGTGTGTCATCAGAACATGGAATCGATACGAGACGTTTGGATTCGCTACCATTCGACATGCCAGAGGTCGACATCCTTCCACCACACAGCGGGAAGATCGGTTTCATTGGCAGGCAAGTTTAGATTGGGATGAAAATCACATCAATTGAACAGATAAGAACTGGCCTCCAGTATTTTTGAATGATGAATCGAGATACTGTCTAGACTCCACAGACCATTGTGCCTGAGTGTGGCCTAGACATGGATTCCAACATAGCCGAACATAACCGCTGTGGAGGGGGCTCAATCGTGATTTGGCATGGGATCAGTAGAGCTGGAAGAACTGATGTCCATGTCCTATATCGGAGCATGTGGACACGTGTGCACTATAAGGAGGAGGGAGTATCAGGAAACAACATGCTGGTACAATCGGACCAGTCTTAATCCTCATGGACGATAAGTTTGTTTGTTTGTTTGTTTGCTGTTTAATGCAATACAATATTCCAGCTATATGACGTCTGACTGCAAATAATCGAGTCTAGACCAGGCAATCCAATGATTGGTATCATGAGCACTGATCCACGCAATTGGGATACGATGACATGCATCAACCAAGTCAGTAAGACTAACCAGATCCTATTAGCCCCGTCTTACGAGGGTCATGGTGCTCATGTTGTCAATCACTGGATTGTCTGGTCCAGACTTGATTATTTACAGACCGCCGTCAAATATAGGTGGAACACTGCTTAATGCGGTGTTAAACAACAAACCAAGCAACCAAGCAAATCATGCAATGGTCATTGATGCGTACTTAGAGCAGGAGACCTTGTCTGCATGGAGCGGCCAGCCCTGTCACAAGAACTCCACTCTATCGAACACATGTGGAACAAACTGCAGATTGCCCTCTCACAATGTCCTGTCCTGGCAACTCAACAGGAACACTGCACAGCTCTTACTAAAGAGTGGAATAATCTTCCTTGGCAATTATCCAGACATTTATTGGGAGCATAAGACGATGGAGCCAGGCTCTGATCGCATTTTTCATAATGAATTTGTTTTTGTGATTGTTTACGTTTCAGTAGGATACTCTCATTGTGACAAGTGATCGGACTGATTATTGGCTACATGTTGCTTGTTGGCATGTTGTGGCACTTGACACCACTTTTGTTCATTAAACATGGCTTCACGCAAAATTGTCTTTGGACATTTCAACAGGTGCACCCAATTTGATGTATTTATGTGGTATAGTGTCAATTACCTTGTTCTACTGTGAACAACTAAGCTTTCCTGAACTATATCATCAGCCTCATTTCAAAATTACATATCATCTCCACGTGTTTGAAAGTAGAGGTAACAATGCATCAGAAAGCTGACAATGAAATACATGTTTTACAAAAACCTAAACTCTGAACACTTTTGACGGAGACATTTCCAAAGCATGACCATCTCCTAATAAAGAAGGCATCTACTTAGTTTAATTGAAATACATAACACTTTTTTGAGAAAATGTAACCACAAACTTAATCTTAACATATGGAGATATATACTGAGCAGCAACGCAAACAGATCCATTCATTTTAATTCCTTTTTGTGACAGGTCAAACAGTCGTTAACAACTTTGAGGGCATGTGTTTGATTACCATATGAATGTTCGCTTAAAATATACATGCTCAACAAGGTACCCGTCGAGTGCCAAAATGGCAAGTGCCTGCAGCCTAAAAAACGTCCACCAATAGTTTTTATGGCCTCCCGAGCAGCTATACAGGCATAGCTTTTTTGAGTTGATGAGTGTCTGAAAGAAAGCCTAAGGAAGTTGGTTCCACTCCTGCACCATTGCAGCTTCGAGTTGCTGATGGGTCTGTGACTGTCATTTGGTTGCTATTCAAGGTCAAATCTCATGTTGAGCGACGGAGAAGGTCATGACATGACATTCATAAAATTCTAGAGATGGGTATTGGAGGTTAGAAGTGTATCACAATATTTTAAAATGCACAAGGCCGTATTGCAATACGTATCACAATATATTGTATAAGTCTAAATCTTGAATTCAGAAGCAATTTGAACCATCATTGTATGAATTGAAGTTCATAATTGGAACAACACAAGATGCTAGAAAAGCATAATGTTGACCAATTCAGTAAATACGCACGAATGCACACTCAGGATGCATGCTATGGCTATCTGGCAAGTTCTTAATAAACACAAGAAAAAAATTGCTATTTGAAATAATCGGATATAATAAGCACAAAAGAATGATATTGTGAAACGTATCGTGGAAAGAGTGAACCTCAATATACCGATAAACAGGTAATGCCTCGCACCCTGTATCAGAAACTACATGGAAACCCTAGTTGTGTGGGGATGAGCATTGTCGTGATGAAAGACTTGGGAGTTGAGGATAAGCCATGAACTGAAGTGTTACAAAACCTCAAAGAACGTTACCCCATTTGACCACTGCTGATGGAAGACGTGTGGAGGACTCTTGTGGTCCAAACTAAATCCCCTCACCATTACACTCCCTCTTCCTCATTTGTTGGTTTGCAAAACACAGAAACATAAGGACAGACTAGTGACTGAAGTTGCAGACTGCAGGCATGTTAAGTTTGGCTGTTTTAGTTTTGACCACACAAGGGTGAACTAACACACTTGTCAGATACTGAAGTAACAAAGGGACATTTTGGGCCTTCTTTTTTCACTAGTTTCTCTTATATCAAAAGGAGCAATATGGTGAAACTGTCCCTGGACCATCCCACCGAAAGCCTCTCCAAATGTTGCTGAAACCAATTCTTTTCAAAGTCAAGTATTGTTTCCATGGCAATCATATGTGAAAACCTACATCAAGTTTGATGATTTGATGAAAGATTGTGGCAGGCTAGTGTGGGCAAAAGATATGGTTTTCCAATTTTGCACATACTTTGATATTTCTTGCCCATGACAGCATTTTTTTCACTTTGGTGACACCAACTTTTATGTTGTAAAGGTTGAATCTAGGTAAAAAATGTATATGTAAGGCTCCACTTCTGTCTACACCCATGCCAAATTTCAAATCCATTTTTGAAAAAGAAGGCCAAATGACAGCCATTAATGGGTTTCTAAATGTGGCAGGATGTTCCGTGAGCCTACATTTGGGACCATTAACAAAAACAGTCAGCTCCATAGGCCTTGTAGTTTGAGAACAGTTGTTGCAAATTCAGTAACACTAGAAAATGGGGTGTATGAAAGTAAAAGGTTGTAACTGGATCACAATAAAAAAATACAAAAAAGTATTCTATGTAATTCTGAAAGTCACATACTTGGTGCATATCAAACTGCATAATGATACATGCAGAAATGAGTAATGGCTCAATATGACATACATGTATTCAATATGACAACTGTGGTGGCCATGCTCAAAATTAGCTCAGAAGTCTGCGAGCACCATAACTCACTCTCAACATTTACACAGTTTCAGCGGCATGGGCCGTAGTTACAGAGATGTTGACATAGCAGTTATGGGGGGGGGGGGGATGGATGGATGGATGGAGCTCCAGTCAGTTGAGCTAAGGGGCGGTCGGGTAGCCTAGTGGTTAAAGCGTTCGCTCATCACGCCGAAGACCCGGGTTCGATTTCCGACATGGGTACAATGTGTGAAGCCCATTTCTGTGGTGTCCCCCGCCGTGATATTGCTGGAATATTGCTAAAAGCGGCGTAAAACCTTACTCACTCACTCACTCAAGCTAAAAACAATAAGATAGTTGAGGCCATGAATAGGGTTCTTCAATATGGCTGTTGCCCCTAATGCGCTGTGCTCTCACTCCATTCCAAATTCTCAAACGACTTTTCCAGTGATTGCCCGGAACTTGACTATTTTCAGGCCAACGTTACATCTTGAACAGTGTTGTCTGCTGCTGCAGAATGCTATATTCCCTCCTAGTCCCCATGTACCAGTATGTGTTTTTATTATATTAAACAAAGATGCATTAAATTAATAATAATCTTCATCTAAAATATTAAACATTTATTTCTTTAAATACTTGTGTTCACTTCAAAACATGCACAAATCTACAAATTCATGGGGAAGCTGGCTTCCGTAAATGGTTTGGGTGGTTCAGGCACTTCTTTATTGGGTCATGGCTATTGTCACTGGGTCTGTCCCAGGCCTGTGAATAGATTGTTATTGTGCTCTGGTTCTGTATGATCTCTTCAATCATGTGAATATCCTTGTCACAGCATTAGCTGGCCAGTCAGTTTATTTCTCTGTTCATCTTCTGAGAGCACCTTCTCTTCACTGTGTTACACAATTTCATGAAATTATAACATTACTTATCAAGGAAATTTGTGTTTGAGAAGAATATCAGTCTGCGACGCAAGCCACTAGTCCTGAGCCCGTGTCTAGTACAACAGCCTGTCGGAATAGTGGAGCATCTTTTGTGGTAGCCTGATCAAATCGAGGTGTATGGATAAAACCCTTTGTCAAACAGGGAAACTAACAAAGTGACAAGGCAAAATATTTTTTCAGAAACATTTGTCATCAGCTGCACCTCACAATAAAGACTAACTGAATATTTGTAAAATAATGCAAACTCAATCCTTGTGTGTAAACATGCCACAGATCAATGCAATGGTTCTAAAATTGTTTCACTAAAATATATTTGCAATCTATGTTTAACTGGTGTCTTGTCTTTATTTGTTATTAGCACTAAATAAGTGACTAGAGCGGAACCCCGTTTCACCAGAACCCAGATATCAGGAAACCTCGCCTACCAGACGATATTTATGTGAAACAAAATATACACTACATAAGATGCTTCATTTATTCTGAAATCTTCCAATGACTTTCAATTACCAACAGTGTGCAAAATACACACAGGGGTGTCCCAAAAACCGGATAGTGAATAATGTGTTTGTTTTGTAATTCATCACCCGGCAACCAACATCAAAAGAGTGAGTATTGTATAATTTAATCCTGTTATTACACAATATGGTTTGAAAAAGTGTTCATTTTATATCTGGACTGTTTGTAATCTATTTTAATAAAAATTTCATTGAATGTTGTTCACATTGACTTCAGGGAACAGATGGGCAGATTGCACAAAGTCACGGTTATTTACAGCAACCACATGCACAATCCAAAGTTTTACTACAAATTTCACACTTTCATTGGTTAACATTAAGTTTGTTATCACTTTTTTGTTTACCTGAATTCGCTAAAGGGATACAATGTCTTTTTTCTTACTGCAAAAATATAAAAATCCTAGGCATATCTTTGCCTCCATAGAATTTGGGTAGGGGAGTTAACTCTGGTCAGTTGACAAGGGATTCAGCTATGTATATGGAAATGTTTTTTATCTGGAAGATATTTGAGAAAACGCAAGTTCCCGGATAAACAAATTTTGACTGTAGTGAAGTTCAAGGTGAAAACATAACACAGGAAATAATGCAAACAATGCCCATAATGACAGGGCAAGTCAGGGCAAGAGAACAGTTTTTGTAACTGGCCCACATGTATTGTTGGGTGTGTACGGTCGTGAGACTGTATCAAGCCTTGTAAACAGTCATTTGTACTGATCTAATTCATGCCAATGTGCTCTCATAATATTGTGACTGTGGGTTTAAAATGATTTTGAGTGGTAGGTCTCTTTCAAAGGATATTTTGATTGTCCTCGCTGCCCAAGGCGACGTGGCTTGACATTTGGAAAAACGCATTTCATGACCTTCCCAAAATCAGCTGGACAAAGGGGCTTCAGATTATGACTTTCACAGTACAGCCTGCAAAAGATAAGAAAAACATGAATCCCTGAAGTGTCAGTTCAAGATGGTGATCTTTGACATAATTTAAAGGATATTCTTTTGACTTAAACATTAAGACCAGAATTTTTGGTCTTTTCTTTTCAACCTGCGCAGGAAAAATCCTGGAAAACTTAACCAATGACAAAGACGTGACAAAGAAATCTCCTCAGGTAACATGGTAATGTGAGTTTCCTGATATTCATGAGATATCAGAATCTCTTATCTGTACAGATTGAACATATTTTCTCATCAAATGAAATTGGCTTGTGACCAAATAAACACATAAATTATATACGAGGAGGTGATGTGTGTTGTTCTTGTCATTGCAGCAGCTTTGAATAGGTTTTGATCTCGACACAGACCAGAACACTGTCTTTCCTTGTGTATAATGTACTATTGGTACCTGCCTTATTCACTGCTCTTTAGTCAATGTTACAGTATTTTGTGTATATATTGTTTATTGTCTAAATTCCTCCAAACATACATATGTATATATTTTAGATGCATTACACTTTTTGTATGTATAAACATAAACATATGTGTGTGTGTGTGTGTGTGTGTGTGTGTGTGTGTGTGTGTGTGTGTGTGTGTGTAGTAATAATTAAATAAGTGGAGTAAGATTGAACACAGTTTTAATAGGCTAGCGCTTTCAACTTGTACCACGTACGAGTCTCATCAGGCCATAACTGAATAACGGACTGAATAAGTGAGAGGTGTAGCCTAAACAGTGGATTTGTGGTCATCAGAGTGGAATGCCTATTGTTAAGAAACTTGACAATAATGTCCGTTATTCAGTTATGGCCTGATGAGACTCGTATGTGGTACGAGTTGAAAGCGCTAGCCTATTAAAACTGTGTTCAATCTTACTCCACTTATTTAATTATTACTATATTGTGCCTGAGAGTTAGAACTTTACTGTGCTTTTTATTTTTATATATCTATATCTATATATCTATATCTATATCTATATATATATATATCTGTATATATTGTTTTTTTGGTCAAAGTTACAGTATTTGTTTATATATATTGCTTACTGTACTTTCTCTCTTGTTTTATCACAAATTACCAAACCAGTATCTCGACTAACATCTACTTTTTGTGTTGCATGTATTAATTATTGGTATGGTCTGTAGGTTTGCATCAGCCAATCAGGCGCTGCACATTCAACAATCAAATCTGTAATTTATTTAGCTTGATTGGTCGAAAATATCTCAACATTGTGTCAAATAGCAAGGCACATCACGAGAATACTTAACATAGTAACAGTGACAAGCGAGATAAGCTAGTGACCTTGTATTAATACAGAATAAAGGCCAAAACATGAATGTAAGTGTTGTTTTCATTTTGTTGACTATAAATATTTAGTTATTCTACAATAGTCTATTCATGTTTTGTCTTTAAAAGTTTGTCACTTTAAGTGAAATTGACAACTCTGGCACTGTTCATGAAAGTTTGTGATTTACCTTCTTCTGTGAAATATGTCGTATCCTCATGAGAAAGTAGTTTACTGTGATCGCCGTGAACTAGCCACCATACACAGGACAGTTTAGTAAATTGCTTCGGCAAAACCGAAGTCAAAAACCGTAAATAAATGGAAAAAACCTGGTACGAATAACACAAATAACAAACCAGTTTCAAAGAAAGCAAACATTTCCAAAGTGATTGACTCACTAAATATAGTTGGTTACAACTTGACAGTTCACTTTGTATGACTTGTAATGTGTTACTGAAACCACAACCAATGCACTTACTGTTGCCTGCCTTAACAATAGGCATTCCACTTTGATGACCACAAATCCACTGTTTAGGCTACACCTCTCTTCACTTCACTTTCTTTTATTATACTTATAATTTGTTGATGTTTTGAAGTTGCAATAAGTATTGATTTTCGCAACAATTGTACATGTTCAGTTGTTTATTTTATATCATAATGCTATAAACTGGAACCATCAAATCTTTTTGTTTGGATCCCTAATTCCATGATGAAGGGTCCATTGTTTTTAGTGACCCAAAGAAAATTTAAGCCAGAGCAGACACTGTATATTGCTACATATTGCTTATATTATTTGCTATGATGTCTTTAGTTGTCATATACAGTGTTAAATGTTTCTGCTAACTAAATATGACACCGTATACAGCAACTAAAGGCACCATAACAAATTTATTATGCCGAAAAGTTGACATGGTTTACACTATCTGGTATCCATATCCCACGTCATGTCAAAACTTGACACTTACAACCGATGACGTTAAGGTTCAAAGGCAGACTACTCAAACCTTAGAGGCCAAACCTTGTTGACAATTTTAACTATATAATCTTTCTCAATAAAGTCACGAACATGATTTAAAAAAGATTAATGTCCTTGCATATCACAATTTCGAATAACAAATTTCTGTACCAAAATTTTAATGTGAAACATGTGAAGTGGGTGTTGGAAAATCCAAGATGGCCGTTACTGTTGGTATACAGTCTCATGTAAGTCAGCAACAACCATCTTGGATTTTTACTGACAGTATACAGGCTCATGTGGGGTCAGTATTTCTGCTCTCTGACTGGTCAACTCACTTTGAAGCATCATAAATATATACATATGTATATTATTCTACATATTGTACATATATATTGCTGTATAGATCACTGTATGATTCATTCACCTGATAAAGAAGTAAGCATATACACTGAAATGTTGTGTTCCTCATAATAAAGAAGTTCACATCCATATATTCTCTTCCTCATGTGTATCACTTCTATATGCCTTTCAAAGACCCTACTGTATATAATGTTTTTTGGTGAATTTTTCAGTATTTCCTGTTGTTTTTGTTAAGATTATGTGTAGTTGTCTCGAAGGTGGAAATACCACCAAGCACATTTTCTGCCATGATCTACAGGTGACTCAGAAAAGAAACACTCAACATAATAACTCAAACCGATCAAATCTAATTGCAGTGATCGGAAGAAAAGATGTCTGAAACTATCAATGACGTATCATCTATGACAAGTTCTGACATCTTGTACAGACTGCATAATAATAACTCAAAATCAGGAATAGTCTATAAAATGTCAATTCTGTATACAGCAATGAATACCTTGTACCTAACAATATTCCCATCACTGGAAAAAGTTGTTTAAAAAACTATCATGTTGTATTGTGTACAAGTTGACATCTTGAATGGAGGGGGCACAATGGTAGGAGGAACAGTGCAAACACGCATATGCTACACAATGGTACAGGGGATGACAGCATAACAGAGGTAGTCTCATGATAATTTTAATCACAATCTGACCCGCTCATGTCACAGCCCACGTCATCAGAAGCGCTTGTGTCACTGCTGATGGTCACAACTATAGGTGGGACTGTTGCATGCTGCCCTTCCTCACGTGACCAGTATCTTGACTCTATCTCGTTGACGACTTTCCTAACACAACGCTGCCATGACTCCACTGTTACCCGACCAAGAAATTTATTTACTAGCTTTTTAACATCCAGCAATCTAAACATTGTGTTCAATCGTCTAACGTCACCTTTGACGATACCCCATGTATTAGGTTCAGATCGCAGTGGTGGGGGGGGGGAAGTCATAAGACGGTGTGACCTTGACCTTTGATGAAATTGTCAACCATATACACAGGGTCAGGTTTGTTAATATTTGATGATTTCATAAGAGTTGTGGTTTTGTAGCCCTAAAAGGAAAGGTCATATTCATCTGTTGCATGTCACAATATCCCCGTTAAGGCTAATAGACGGCGGGGCATTGCTGTCTGGATCCTGCATACTGTGATATGATTCATTGTACAAGATAACAAGGGACTTGGCACACAAAGCAGGTGCCGATTTCTCTTTCACCCACTCCAGATACCTTGCCGTTCATTTCTGTGTGCTACTGAAAGTCTCTGTTGTCCTTAGCCTTGGCTCAAAAGACGAGGTCACAAGCTGTGAGTGAGTGAGTGAGTTAGATTTAACGCCGCTTTTAACAGTTTTCCAGTTATATCAAGGCACGTCAGCTTTATGTGGGAGGAAAGCCCGAAGTGATGCAGGTCCTAGACGTTTTCCATTTCGGTGAATACCCACGAGCTGGGGTATGGTGCTGACAAACCTAGAAACATAATCGGGGCGAACCGGGATTTGAACCCACAATCATAGGTTTCTGATGTGTCCAAGGGACGCAACACTGCACAGGGAATCGTGGCGCCTTAGACGACTGGGCCACCCCTGCCCCCCTCACAGCAATAAGTCTTTCACCCTTTTCCATTGGTAACTTTCTTCCAGACTCCTTTCAGACCCCAATGGGTACCCACTGACATCTGGCTGTGTGAGAGGCACTTACCCATGTCTCATCTAGGAAAACAGGATCATATCCTTCTTCACATTTCTGCTTGATGGTTTGATTGATAATGATTTCGGAGATGAAGGATGCCAAATTGTTCATATAACACACTGTCTAATTTATCAACCGTACATGGCTTTGATATGTTCCCCCAACTGCTTTGCCTGATTGCTGGAGCCCTGTCGACGGATAACGTTTTTTAGCTTGTTAGGAGACATACCAAGAGCATTAGAAGCTTGTTTCAAGTATTTATTAATGGCATAAAATGGTTTTCTCTTTCTGCTTCACTGAAAGAAATCTTACACCTTAAAAATCAACTGTTTCACATCAGCTGAGTAGCGCATCTTATCAGCCAACAACAACATATAAAATTTAGCATGTGCAGTTCATGTTTGCGCTGTTCCTCCTACCATTGTGCCCCTTCCATTCAAGATGTCAACTTAAACAACTTTTTCCAGTGATGGGAATAAAAATAACAAACAACAGATATTGTTGACTACAGGGTATTTATTGCTGTGTACCATATTGACATTTAATAGACTATTCCCGATTTTGAGTTATTTTTCAAGTCAACGTTCTCATTTGGAGCCAAACAGACTGTAAATTAAGTTGTGAGAGAAGGTATGACATAAGGGACTGAAAGCTGGGACTTTGGAATCAGGAAGAAGTGGAATCGGAATCAGGAGCATAAAACAAGACAGAATTTCCGCATATTACCAGTTATTTTTATGTTTAGTAACAGTCTTGAATTGTAAGCTTCATTACAATAGTGAACAAACAGGAATACATTTATATAATCAAGTTTAAAGGCAATATCAAAACAGAGACACAATGCCATAACAATAGCTTCACCAGTTGAGCTTACATGAAACATATTCTGGCTAGTTCCTCCTATAAAGGTTTTGTATGAAAGTTTAGTGGTAGCTGAACACTGACCTGTAATCATCATAGACCTCATGCTTAGGCACACAGATCTCACTGTCCTCTTCCAAGTGACTGCGGATCCATGTGAATGCCTGGGCCTGCTCTATGCGGTTTGAAGAGTGCAGGAAGGAGGTTGGAGTTCTGAATTGAAAGTAATTTCTTTCACTCAATCATCAACTTCAAATCAAACAATCAATCTAAAGACATCTGTTCTTAATTATACCCATTAAGATTCCAACATTTAGGCACAAACAGGTATCAGCCAACAACGACACCAGCTCAATGAGTGCCATTTCCTCTCCTGCAACATATGCGACTTCCACTGAAGTTGTCATGTAACCAGCTTATATATTACACTCATCATCATGTATGTTGCTCAGAATACAACAAGAGTTTGCCACTAACGTGGCTATATCCCCCACCCCTGTTGCAGAATTTATGACATAATTAAATCTAAACAAACCCTAACCGAGGTGGAACTTGTCATGGAAGTTGTAAAAAAAGAGATGAGTTTGGAACCTAAGTCCATCTTGTTGCCATGGAAACGTAAAAAATAAATATTTCTAAAATTCTAAATATCAAAAGGCACCAGTTCAGCATGTACCTGACAGACCTGCAAAGTTTGATGAAAAAATATTGAACGGTTTATGAGTTATGCTCCGGAAACGAACCCTACCCTCACAGAAGCTAAGTCCATCTTGTTGCCATGGAAATGTAAAAAATACAAGTTTCTAAAATTTCTCAATAGCAAAAGGCACCAGTTCAGCATGTACCTGACAGACCTGCAAAGTTTGATGAAAAAATATTGAATGGTTTATGAGTTATGCTCCGGAAACGAAACGTGACGGACGGACGGACAGACAGACGTACGGCCGGACGTACGGAAGGACGGACGGAGCCCGTTTCTATAAGATTCACCTGGGCTTTTGTAATTATACACTACCCTTTAATGCCAGTGAAACAGACAAAACAGAAGACAAACTTCAATGGAATCACTGTCACATCAAACACCTGGCGGAACCTTTTACAATTAAGGGACACAACTCTGAACAGAAAATTTCAGTCTTTAGATAACTGGACTGCATGTGCCCCCTTACATGTCTTACAAAGGGGGACTACACTCAATCATCATTTCATTTCAACCAAAAATGGCTGAATGATGGCAATAAGTTTCAGCTTTCATTATGGTTGAAGTTGAAAGGTCAAAATGCAAAATACCGGTCCAAGCTAAAATGTACCGGTCCCAAGTAAAGATCTAAGAGTATGTACAATCACTGATTTGGTCAAAACTGATCATGAGAAGTAGAAACGTTTGAGAGAGAAACAGAAAGAAAATGCATGGCATGTATTAAGACATCAAACAATAGTTATCACTCTGTATAATTCTAAGAATACTACCCCTATTCCATCACAGCCATAATTTCTGTAATTTGGCTGTCATCACACTATTAAATCTTCAGATTTTTCAACAGACACCCTTTTCACTGTCAGCTATTTACCATAGTCACAGGGGACCCCTCACCTCACTCACAATGGGTACAGTTTCCTGCACAAAAGTGGGGCGGCTTAAAATACCCAGCATCCTAGATGCAGATGAATGGGGGAGGTGGGTGGGACTGCTCCTGATTAAGTAGAGGTAATGTTCTTAGAATTATGCACAATGTAACTATTGTTTAATAATTCCTTCAAATACCTTATCTCTACTACATCATGTGCAGAATTTAACAGAGGGAAAAGGCAGGATCTGGCATGTAACACTCCCAAATAGCTGACACTAGTGACAGCCTTGATTATAAACATTAACAGTAACAAATAATAGATGCAAATACTTGTCATTTTCCATGAAAACCCGTAACACTGGCATTTCTGTGACCTCACTTCCCATATTTTAACATCATATTTGGTTCTGATGAAGGATAAGAATTAATGGAAGAACAACTTCTTTATTACAATAAAGAGCGACGTTTCAATGTAGGTTCTTACACTGTTATCAAGTAACGACAGTCCAGACTGTAAACTGTCCTTACAACTTTGAGTAAGCAGTGGTCTGACGTCACATGCTTCCAAATGTTGGAGTAAGACAGCAGACACCCTCCCACTGGTCCTCGTTTTCACGTTAGTTTGAAATCCATATATCTGTTATCAAGATCCATAAACAAAGCTGACAGGAAAGGGTTTAACAAAGGGAGGTTGTAAGTACTGGTAGTGTTTTACGGCAAGTCCCACTACCTCTGGAGATGGACTTGCTTCTACCTCTATGACGATGATGTCGTCATTTGTGTCGTCACAGGAGTCTTTCTTGTCCGTCAAGGCAGGGGCACAGAAAGAATCTCATCCTGCAGTGACATATCTTCTTTTAGGAGGATCCTGATGATCTCTGGGAGTAGCGGCAGGTCACCTGTAAGTCTTCGCCCGCCACCAGGTTAATAGTGGAAACCTGGAATCTCTCTTTAGTATCCTGATTGACTTCATCAATGACTGTTCCCAGTTCCTAGGTGTTAAGGGTACAGAGACTATTTGAACCTGTAGATGGTGGCTTTAAGGGAAAGCAAGTTGGGACGACATACATACTTGAGAAACTCATAATTCCTTGAGGATGCCATGTAAAGCACTCTGAATGAAACCCACTTGACCTTCTTGATCCGCTGGCATTTCTGTATCATACTCATGAATCACAAGTAACCTATGCCAAAACTCAATTAACACAGCAATCCAATTAAGGTAGGCTCCAATGTTCATCATATGCATGTTGACGCCTTCCATATCCTCAAGTTTGTTCATGCGAAAACTCATCTTGAAGAGGAAAACTTCATTAAATAATAGTAGACTTCAATGCAGGGAAGCTGAGCAAAGCAGCTTAGCTTGTTGTTCTAACTTACTAGAGGAGGATGGCCATGGCAGGGTGTGGAACTGCTGGGGGTGCAGGATCTGCGAATTCCGGTTCCATCAAATGAGGGGCAGGTTCATTAGTGACTAAGGGCTTAGTCCAAGGCATAGGAGAGTGCAATTCCTCAATAATCTGCTTGAATGAGTAGTCCTCCACAGTACAAGCATAACATCATTCCAATCCGAAATCCAAAGTGTCCCTGTGAGATGTACAAGAGAGAACTGAGTCACGTGGGGTAACCTAGCCAGATGTTGTTGGAGGATGATAATCACATGTAATAGTTCCTGAAAGCTGTTTCTTCTCAGAAATTCCTACCACACGAGTTGTAACAGTATGCACAAGGTTGTAAAGTCCGAAGGCCCTGGGTAGTTCACTCTCACTACCATTATGTAGCATATCACAAGATCTGTGTGCCCTGTCCTCAGACGAACGTGTAGACGAATGTTAGGTAAATCCCTCTTGACTTTGAAAGAATTACGTGCATGTGAAACCATCAATCGCAGGAAGGTTGAGAATCTAGGGCGAGTTAAGTGATGCCACACTTGGAGCAGACGGACGGGTATCCATCCCACAACACAAACAAAAAATCTACTTACATGAAAATTGTTATACAATCAGATAAGAAAATAAAAAGAGGGTGTTTTACTTATGAAAAGCCCTGACATAATAGGCGATCTTTTTCAATTCATCTTCCCTTCACTACCCCGCTAGGTGTGCTGACCCAGACAGTCCAACCTTAAACTGATGGCGCATGCGCAATACGAGCGGACATGTGATGTCACTCTCACACCTATAGACAGTTAATCAGTATAGCCTTCACCTCTATTGGCAACGCTGGTGTATTGACAGTATATCTTTTCATCTAAACAACGATCTATCTATTGTCATGTCTGGAAATAGATGTTCCTTGATTCAAAGATACATCAGGGATGACCATGACTGTGTATATTGTATCGTTAACCACTTGGCAGCCGTTCTAAGTGAGACTGTGAGATCAGCTGATCGTTTATTCCAGATGGCTTTGTTGATGTTTTGCAATCGGTACTGAAAGCGATGCCCTTGATGTTTGGATTTCACACTCTTAAAAATCAACAGATTTTCACTGTATTCGTACCAATATCTATGTTGTAAAATCCCCGAGCAGGCTTCATAATTTGCATGCATTTCAGTACAGCGGTAAGGCGATGCGGTACGGGAAATGTGAAGGTCTTATGTAACGTGAAGTTGCCAGTAGCCCGAATGTTGTGAATTTTGACAGCAACACATGTAAGTACTTATCAGTTATATAACTGAAGGAAGTGAGAAATGTTTTCAAGAAATAGTAAAAGAAACAGGCACTGGTAAATTACGTCATCAAAAAATATTATGTTACCAAAACAAGAAGATACAACTATGATTTACATCTACATATGTATTTATGTATCATACACATCTTGTGGGGTAGTCAGTATGATTTACATCTACACATGTATTTATGTATCATACACATCCGGTGGGGTAGTAAGTATGATTTACATCTACACATGTATTTATGTATCATACACATCTTGTGGGGTAGTCAGTATGATTTACATCTACACATGTATTTATGTATCATACACATCTTGTGGGGTAGTAAGTATGATTTACATCTACACATGTATTTATGTATCATACACATCCGGTGGGGTAGTAAGAATGATTTACATCTACACATGTATTTATGTATCATACACATCCGGTGGGGTAGTAAGAATGATTTACATCTACACATGTATTTATGTATCATACACATCTTGTGGGGTAGTCAGTATGATTTACATCTACACATGTATTTATGTATCATACACATCTTGTGGGGTAGTAAGTATGATTTACATCTACACATGTATTTATGTATCATACACATCCGGTGGGGTAGTAAGAATGATTTACATCTACACATGTATTTATGTATCATACACATCCGGTGGGGTAGTAAGAATGATTTACATCTACACATGTATTTATGTATCATACACATCTGGTGGGGTAGTAAGTATGATTTACATCTACACATGTATTTATGTATCATACACATCCGGTGGGGTAGTAAGAATGATTTACATCTACACATGTATTTATGTATCATACACATCCGGTGGGGTAGTAAGAATGATTTACATCTACACATGTATTTATGTATCATACACATCTTGTGGGGTAGTCAGTATGATTTACATCTACACATGTATTTATGTATCATACACATCTTGTGGGGTAGTCAGTATGATTTACATCTACACATGTATTTATGTATCATACACATCTTGTGGGGTAGTCAGTATGATTTACATCTACACATGTATTTATGTATCATACACATCCGGTGGGGTAGTAAGTATGATTTACATCTACACATGTATTTATGTATCATACACATCCGGTGGGGTAGTAAGAATGATTTACATCTACACATGTATTTATGTATCATACACATCCGGTGGGGTAGTAAGAATGATTTACATCTACACATGTATTTATGTATCATACACATCTTGTGGGGTAGTCAGTATGATTTACATCTACACATGTATTTATGTATCATACACATCCGGTGGGGTAGTAAGAATGATTTACATCTACACATGTATTTATGTATCATACACATCCGGTGGGGTAGTAAGAATGATTTACATCTACACATGTATTTATGTATCATACACATCTGGTGGGGTAGTAAGTATGATTTACATCTACACATGTATTTATGTATCATACACATCCGGTGGGGTAGTAAGAATGATTTACATCTACACATGTATTTATGTATCATACACATCCGGTGGGGTAGTAAGAATGATTTACATCTACACATGTATTTATGTATCATACACATCTTGTGGGGTAGTCAGTATGATTTACATCTACACATGTATTTATGTATCATACACATCTTGTGGGGTAGTCAGTATGATTTACATCTACACATGTATTTATGTATCATACACATCTTGTGGGGTAGTCAGTATGATTTACATCTACACATGTATTTATGTATCATACACATCCGGTGGGGTAGTAAGTATGATTTACATCTACACATGTATTTATGTATCATACACATCCGGTGGGGTAGTAAGAATGATTTACATCTACACATGTATTTATGTATCATACACATCCGGTGGGGTAGTAAGAATGATTTACATCTACACATGTATTTATGTATCATACACATCTTGTGGGTAGTCAGTATGATTTACATCTACACATGTATTTATGTATCATACACATCCGGTGGGGTAGTAAGAATGATTTACATCTACACATGTATTTATGTATCATACACATCCGGTGGGGTAGTAAGAATGATTTACATCTACACATGTATTTATGTATCATACACATCCGGTGGGGTAGTAAGTATGATTTACATCTACACATGTATTTATGTATCATACACATCCGGTGGGGTAGTAAGAATGATTTACATCTACACATGTATTTATGTATCATACACATCTTGTGGGGTAGTCAGTATGATTTACATCTACACATGTATTTATGTATCATACACATCTGGTGGGGTAGTAAGTATGATTTACATCTACACATGTATTTATGTATCATACACATCTTGTGGGGTAGTAAGAATGATTTACATCTACACATGTATTTATGTATCATACACATCTTGTGGGGTAGTCAGTATGATTTACATCTACACATGTATTTATGTATCATACACATCTTGTGGGGTAGTAAGTATGATTTACATCTACACATGTATTTATGTATCATACACATCCGGTGGGGTAGTAAGTATGATTTACATCTACACATGTATTTATGTATCATACACATCCGGTGGGGTAGTAAGAATGATTTACATCTACACATGTATTTATGTATGATACACATCCGGTGGGGTAGTAAGTATGATTTACATCTACACATGTATTTATGTATCATACACATCTTGTGGGGTAGTAAGTATGATTTACATCTACACATGTATTTATGTATCATACACATCCGGTGGGGTAGTAAGTATGATTTACATATACACATGTATTTATGTATCATACACATCTTGTGGGGTAGTAAGAATGATTTACATCTACACATGTATTTATGTATCATACACATCCGGTGGGGTAGTAAGTATGATTTACATCTACACATGTATTTATGTATCATACACATCCGGTGGGGTAGTAAGTATGATTTACATCTACACATGTATTTATGTATCATACACATCTTGTGGGGTAGTAAGTATGATTTACATCTACACATGTATTTATGTATCATACACATCCGGTGGGGTAGTAAGAATGATTTACATCTACACATGTATTTATGTATCATACACATCCGGTGGGGTAGTAAGTATGATTTACATCTACACATGTATTTATGTATCATACACATCCGGTGGGTAGTAAGAATGATTTACATCTACACATGTATTTATGTATCATACACATCCGGTGGGGTAGTAAGTATGATTTACATCTACACATGTATTTATGTATCATACACATCCGGTGGGGTAGTAAGTATGATTTACATCTACACATGTATTTATGTATCATACACATCTTGTGGGGTAGTAAGTATGATTTACATCTACACATGTATTTATGTATCATACACATCCGGTGGGGTAGTAAGAATGATTTACATCTACACATGTATTTATGTATCATACACATCCGGTGGGGTAGTAAGAATGATTTACATCTACACATGTATTTATGTATCATACACATCCGGTGGGGTAGTAAGTATGATTTACATCTACACATGTATTTATGTATCATACACATCCGGTGGGGTAGTAAGAATGATTTACATCTACACATGTATTTATGTATCATACACATCTTGTGGGGTAGTAAGAATGATTTACATCTACACATGTATTTATGTATCATACACATCTTGTGGGGTAGTAAGAATGATTTACATCTACACATGTATTTATGTATCATACACATCTTGTGGGGTAGTAAGTATGATTTACATCTACACATGTATTTATGTATCATACACATCCGGTGGGGTAGTAAGAATGATTTACATCTACACATGTATTTATGTATCATACACATCCGGTGGGGTAGTAAGTATGATTTACATCTACACATGTATTTATGTATCATACACATCTGGTGGGGTAGTAAGTATGATTTACATCTACACATGTATTTATGTATCATACACATCTTGTGGGGTAGTCAGTATGATTTACATCTACACATGTATTTATGTATCATACACATCTTGTGGGGTAGTAAGTATGATTTACATCTACACATGTATTTATGTATCATACACATCTTGTGGGGTAGTAAGAATGATTTACATCTACACATGTATTTATGTATCATACACATCCGGTGGGGTAGTAAGAATGATTTACATCTACACATGTATTTATGTATCATACACATCTTGTGGGGTAGTCAGTATGATTTACATCTACACATGTATTTATGTATCATACACATCTTGTGGGGTAGTCAGTATGATTTACATCTACACATGTATTTATGTATCATACACATCTTGTGGGGTAGTCAGTATGATTTACATCTACACATGTATTTATGTATCATACACATCCGGTGGGGTAGTAAGTATGATTTACATCTACACATGTATTTATGTATCATACACATCCTGTGGGGTAGTAAGAATGATTTACATCTACACATGTATTTATGTATCATACACATCGGTGGGGTAGTAAGTATGATTTACATCTACACATGTATTTATGTATCATACACATCTGGTGGGGTAGTAAGAATGATTTACATCTACACATGTATTTATGTATCATACACATCTTGTGGGGTAGTCAGTATGATTTACATCTACACATGTATTTATGTATCATACACATCCGTGTGGGGTAGTAAGAATGATTTACATCTACACATGTATTTATGTATCATACACATCTTGTGGGGTAGTCATGATTTACATCTACACATGTATTTATGTATCATACACATCTGTGGGGTAGTAAGTATGATTTACATCTACACATGTATTTATGTATCATACACATCTGGTGGGGTAGTAAGAATGATTTACATCTACACATGTATTTATGTATCATACACATCTTGTGGGGTAGTCAGTATGATTTACATCTACACATGTATTTATGTATCATACACATCCGGTGGGGTAGTAAGAATGATTTACATCTACACATGTATTTATGTATCATACACATCTTGTGG